>NC_036865.1:10002751-10049339 GCF_002910315.2 Salvelinus sp. IW2-2015 | reverse complement strand
ACCCTCTCCATTCCATCCCATCCATTGCCCCACCTCGCCCCGCCCCCACCCCTTCCCTGCCCGAACAGAGAGGAAGTCCCAGCCGGCTCCCCCTTGGCGTAAAGTAGACCGCTCTGACAACCTACGAAGCACAGCCTGTGTGCTGTCTCCTCCCTCCTTACGTCCGTTCCCCTCACTGCTAACCCACTACATCCTCACCTGAATGGAGATTTTGTTACCCATGGCAATTTTCTACATGCCACCAATTGGTTGTATGTTTGTGGGTTGATGAATGATGTCTAGAATTGCCGGATGTTGCCTCTGACCGTAATGCAATGATGACGTCATAGTTTGATGGGAGTCGATTGCAGAGCAGCTGTTGTCTGAGGACATCAACTATAAGTATGGTGTTTTGATATTCAGGGATGTGGGGTCTTATCAATGACTGATTACTAACAAACAATTTTTCATTCCGTTGGAAAATTGTGCTGAAATTGTATTGTGATTGAAATGCATGGGAAAACAGCCATGGATTTAGACGTTTTCATGGCAAAACCAAAACATTTTGTTTTTAGAAAAGCAGAGTGTGTTGCAAACCGATATTGCTCAACAGGTCACAGAATCATAATTTTGTTCTTTTGGCATTTAAAAAAAATTAATATTTTTGTCCTTGGTATAGCAAACCGTTTCTTAGACGGAGTCCACTGCCCTGCTGGCTACACAGGATTATTTATGTTCAAGGCCTCTCTGTAAAATAGGTTTCATCTGTCAGCCGCGACGTTATCACAGGTCAGTAATCTCTGTATTACAAAAGAACTGCATGATTTATATGGATATAAAAAGGAAATTAATGAGGATGAAACACATTAAGTGCTGGCCTCAATACTCTGACCCTCCCAATCATAATGTGCAACTGACCATCACTAGCTATGCCATACTACCAGGACTATACTAGTTAAAATGACACTAAACTGAAATGTCTGAGCTCTTTCCTCCTGCTAGAGGTACAGATATGTGTGTTTATTTATTGTTAGAATAGATTTCCTGAATATAGCTGTAGAGAAAAGATGCCACAGAGGTCCGTATGTACCATAGTGCTTTGCGTGCAAGCTTCTGCAAATAGGAAACTATTAGACAGCTTTTTACCATTTTATCACAGGTTTGCTGCTTTTTAATGTCCAGTTTTTAGCTCCTCTCTGCAGCTCCCCTTATGGAAGACCGAGCCTGTTTTTACATCTCAAATTAAAAGTGAAGAGGGAGCCTTTGAAATAGATCTCTCTCCCAATTCTCCTAAATGCTCCTTAGTCATCTAAGTAGGCTCAAAGGTTAGTTTATAGTACTTATATGTATACACTCAGACATACCCCAATAATTAAAAAAATCACCACCAGACTGCGCAGTTTTTAACACTGGGATCAGAATCCGAATTACACCCCACATTTCCTTATCGCCCTGATTCTGTCAGGCTAGTGTGGGCATGAATTATGGTCAGCTAGTGACGCAGCCAGTTCTCTCTCTGTGGTTCCAGTTCGCTCCCAGTAAAAGACGCTCAGGGTAGAAGACAGTGCCTCTCCAGTTTATCAGCTGTTGATCAAGAATGCAGAAGGGGACAGGAGTTGAATGACTGGGCCCGGCAGCTCCTCCAGGTGCAGTCCAAGTCCTTCCGCTCCTCGCCCACATCACGGGAACGGAGTTCAGTGAGTAGTGCTGCTTTTCTATTTCTTATCTATTCTTGTTAATTTAGTTTAGTCTACCCCTCTTATCTGCCAAACACTCAGTTCGCTGATGGTCTTCTCTCTCTCTCTCTCTCCCTCTCCTTTAGTGCAAGACCCAGACGTGGGATTACATCTGAGAGAAATCAAGGTAAGGCAGCTAGCAGCCGCAAACCTGAGGGAGAGCCTCAAGCAAAAAGGCGTGTAGTTGGTTATGCCCCAGAATGAGCCACAAGCAGAGTTTTCTGCTGTTAGCAATAGTGGTACAAAGGTCACTGGATTCACCTCAGCCCTACCACAGGGCCCAGCTCCACACACTCTCTGTGCGTGAACTGTGAAGAGTTTAAAGATGTGAGTCATGTCCTGCTGAGCCAAACCGTGAGAATAGTATGAGGAGGGATGTATCGACCTGCAGTGGACCCCTCACAGGATACGATACCTGGATAGCCCTCATGAATGAGCAAGATCTGTTAGACTCCTCCAGCATAGAAACTGCCACGGAACGTAACTGTTGCTCCACGACACCAGCAGAAGCAGAAATACCACTTATTCTGTTCTTCAATTGAGAGGATTTCTCAGGAGGCCTGCGGCTATATTCCCTATACGGAATTAGGTGCAGAAATCATAATCCCCCAGTGGGGCTTGCGTTGATTTGTGTTTGGATTGAGGATGTGAGGAGCCCCCAGTGCATCTGACCCTCACAAGACTCAAGGCAGGGCAGTGGAGGCCACATCCCTAACCTGATCTCTCCCCCCCCCCCCCTTCCTTTTTCTCATCTCCTTTCTCCTTACATTCCCCCCATTAATATCGAGTGACTTTGAGGAAAACTAAGGGTCTCACTCTGACATCCCCTATGGAATTCATGTCTAATCCTCCCTCTCTCACTTCCTTGGTTCCTCCACAACCAACCCCATCACTCCACTGTCGATCCCACCCACCATGACATGCTGCTTCCCCCCCCACCCCTCTCCATCCATCCATCCATTGCCCCACCTCGCCCCGCCCCACCCCTTCCCTGCCGAACAGAGAGGAAGTCCCAGCCGGCTCCCCCTTGGCGTAAGTAGACCGCTCTGTGACAACCTACGAAGCACAGCCTGTGTGCTGTCTCCTCCCTCCTTACGTCCGTTCCCCTCACTGCTAACCCACTACATCCTCACTCTGAATGGAGATTTTGTTACCCATGGCAATTTTCTACATGCCACCAATTGGTGTAGTTTGTGGGTTGATGGAATGATGTCTAGAATTGCCGGATGTTGCCTCTGCACCGTAATGCAATGATGACGTCATAGTTTGATGGGAGTCGATTGCAGAGCAGCTGTTTGTCGAGGACATCACTATAAGTATGGTGTTTTGATATTCAGGGATTGTGGGTCTTTATCAATGACTGATTACTAACAWACAATTTTTCATTCCGTTGGAAAATTGTGCTGAAATTGTATTGTGATTGAAATGCATGGAAAACAGCCATGGATTAGACGTTTTCATGGCAAACAAAACATTTTGTTTTTAGAAAAGCAGAGTGTGTTGCAAACCGATATTGCTCAACAGGTCACAGAATCATAATTTTGTTCTTTTGGCATTTAAAAAAAAWTAATATTTTTGTCTTGGTATAGCAAACCGTTTCTTAGACGGAGTCCACTGCCCTGCTGGCTACACAGGGATTATTTATGTTTCAAGGCTCTCTGTAAAATAGGTTTCATTGTCAGCTGCGACGTTATCACAGGTCAGTAATCTCTTGTATTACAAAAGAACTGCATGATTTATATGGATATAAAAAGGAAATTAATGGAGGATGAACACATTAAGTGCTGGCCTCAATACTCTGACCCTCCCAATCAGTAATGTGCAACTGACCAGCACTAGCTATGCCATATACCAGGAACTATACTAGTTAATAATGACACTAAACTGAATGTTCTGAGCTCTTTCCTCCTGCTAGAGGTACAGTATGTGTGTTTTTATTGTATGAAATTAGATTTCTGAAATATGCTGTAGAGAAAAGATGCCACAGGGTCCGTTATGTAGCCATAGTGCTTTGCGTGCAAGCTTKTGCAAATAGGAAACTATTAGACAGCTTTTTACCATTTTATCACAGGTTTGCTGCTTTTTAATGTCCAGTTTTTAGCTCCTCTCTTGCAGCTCCCCTTATGCAAGACCGAGCCTGTTTTTTACATCTCAAATTAAAAGTGAAGAGGGAGCCTTTGAAATAGATCCTCTCCCAATTCTCCTAAATGCTCCTTAGTCATCTAAGTAGGCTACAAAGGTTAGTTATAGTACTTTATATGTATACACTCAGACATACCCCAATAATTAAAAAAATCACCACCAGACTGCAGTTTTTAACACTGGGATCAGAATCCGAATTACACCCCACATTTCCTATTCGCCCTGATTGCTGTCAGGCTATGGTGGGCATGAATTAGTGCCAGTGTGACGAGCCAGTTCTCTCTCTGTGGTTCCAGTTCGCTCCCAGTAAAAGACGCTCAGGTAGACAGTGCCTCCCCAGTTTATCAGGCTGTGATCAAGAATGCAGACAGGGACATGGAGTTGAATGACTGGGCCCGCAGCTCCTCCCAGGTGCAGTCCAAGTCCTTCCGCCTCCTCGCCCACATCACGGGAACGGAGTTCAGTGAGTAGTGCTGCTTTTCTATTTCTATTCTATTCTTGTTTAATTTAGTTTAGTCTACCCCTCTTATCCTGCCAAACACTCAGTTACTGATGGTTCTTCTCTCTCTCTCTCTCCCTCTCCCTTTAGTGCAAGACCCAGACGTGGAACATCTGAGGAAATCAAGGTAGGCAGCTAGCAGCAGCGACCGGTGGCCTAGCAAAAAGGCTGTAGTTGGTTATTGCCCCAGATGAGCCCAGAGCAGAGTTTCTGCTGTTAGCTAGTGGTCAAAGGTCACTGAGTCACTCAGCCCTACCACAGGGCCCAGCTCCACACCACTCTCTGTGGTGAACTTGAAGGTTAGAGTGTGAGTCATGTCCTGCTGAGCCAACCGTGAGAATAGTATGAGGTGTATCGACGCTGCAGTGCCCCTCACATGGATTACGGATAGCCCTCATGATGAGCAGTCTGTTAGACTCCTCCAGCTGAAATGCCACGGAACGTGTTGCTGCCACACACACAGAGCAGAAATATCACTTTTTGTTTCTTCATGAGGGATTTCTCAAGCCTGGGCTTATTCCCTGATACAGTATGGTGCAGGACATCATAGATCCACCCAGTGGGGTTGTGTTGATTTGTGTTTGTTGAGGATGTGGGAGCCCCCAGTGCACTCTGACCCTCACAGGACTCAGGCAGGGGAGTGGAGGCCACAGTCCCTAACCTGTCTCTCACCCCCCCCCCCCCTTTTCTTCCTTTCTCTCTCTTCCCCCCATTTTCCTTTCTCTCTTTCCTCATGCCACAGGGAAAAGTTTGACACAGAATTTAAAGGTCCACGTTTTGCCAAATTGAAAAATTGGCACAATGGCCTGTCTGCTCAAATCCTTAACCTGCCAGAAAAAGCCCTGGTTTAAAATATGTGTCAGACCGAACGTAACTGTAGCAACCAGAGAAATGCAGAGCAGGTAAAACAGTTGGACTGTGAGTGAGGAGAAGGTCAGGCTAAAGATACTGGAATGTGAGTTAGTGGAAAGAGGGTTGTTCAATACTTGTTGATCACATGTTGTAATGAAGGTTTTAGCCCAATGTCATATTCTCCCCTTATTTTGGCTATTTAAGTTGATGCTAGCTTTCTAAAGTAATTGCAGCTGTATAAGAAAGTTGTATTGTCTTTCAACTGTAAATTATCACTATTTGAGTTTGACATTGTGATAAGTATGAATAAAAACAATACCACTAAATTAAACATTTTCCTTTAGTTGCTTTCATATCAGATTGTTACTCTGAAAAGAGAAGAGATTATGTTTTGATGTAGCAGTTTTTACAGGCTTTAAATGGAAGTTATGGAGGAAATAGTTGCCTACCTTTTAAAGCAACCTAACACCCTCTTAGAGACAAACAATTATACATATGAGTCATCACAAACTTCAGTTGTTTTTTAAAACTTTCACAGGAACCATTTCACCACAAGGAACCATTAAATAGAACTTAAACGAGATCTCAGGGTGCAGTTAAGGATAAACAATTCCCCCATATCAGGAAATGTCGTATTGAATCTCAAGATGAATCACTCACAGATGAAACATGGCGTGTTTGTTTCCCTATCCCCGGGCTCTGACTCATTGGAATGTGTGGAGAGCAGCAAACCCTTGCAGCCTATGAGAAAGTGAGGAATTTGAGAATTTCACAGAGAGGATGAATGGCATAAAGTAAATGAATGCACTGATCTTTAAAAATATGAAAAGGATAGGTTCCTATCTGMCTCATGGCCAGATGGCCACGTGATTACGAGTATGACTTCAATCAGAAGGAAAATGATTGGATTCCATATTGACCATGAGTTTGCTTTCGACTTCAAGGAGAGAAGTTCATCCATTTTTTTTGACAGTATCTTTCAATTTCATCATTGGTAATTGAAAAGGCTTGAATAGCTGTTTTCTTTTCAGCTACCAAGGGCAGGGCTATTCACTATTTAAGCAAGTTGGTAAAGGATTTTTTTCACTGAAGCTCCTTATAAAGGCCTTGTGCTCCTCTGTCCTCTCATTTGTGTTTCAATTACTTTGGCATTCGAGCTGTTCTATAAACAACTTGACCTACAAAGAAACGGAGAGATTTGATATAAAGCAGGAGGCTTTGGAATACCTTTTCCATACATAATACCAACCTACTGTATATTGCATCATGTCAAGTGTTTTGTAAGATATCTATTACAAATACAATCTCAAAGCGATTGTACAATGTTATCCCGAAAAGTTCTTTAGAAACACTGTCAAAATAAACCAAGCTAATTAGCATATGACTCGCAGAGGATGAACTGACGTGCTTCATTGGTACACCTTTAGAAAACAGGGCTTTGTTCTTCTCCACACATGCCATTTAGTCTGTTGGGCCATTTCTGTGTAATTATTGTACTGAACTCAACCATCATTAGCTCTAGTATAATCATGCCATCAATTGTTAGCAATTGTTGATCCTCTTGATATTACGTAGAAGCAGTATTACATCAATGGTCTGTCCATGAGGCAAGAGTCTCTGTAGCTGCTACTATAAGGAGGGGAGATGTGGCTGAAGTTAGGGACTATCATATCAGGATTGAAGCACAGCCGTCAGACAACACCCTGTTGGGTTTCGTTCCGTCCTCCTGCATAAGAAAGGCGAACAGGAAGTCAAAAATGTGAGTAGTGAGAGTCGGCGAGGCGATGTTTGAAGGTGTTGAAAGCCCTTTGAAATGTAACTCTGCTTGTCTGGTTGTAACATAGGGGAACTGGTGTTACTTAGCTCTGCTGTGGGCTGATGAGTGGATTATTACTGGCCGTTTGTAACTGTTGGAAATCTCTGCTAACTGCCTCTTCCCTGACTGGACATGCTCCTTGGCATCATTCCCCCTCCCCCTTCTTCTTCACCTCCCCTGAGAGATATTTCCACCTGCATGCAATGCATGCTGGGTAGACAGTGTGTTTGCACTGGAGTGCCTCTGGGTGGCTGACCCCTCTTGCCCTTCATCACGCCTCCTCTTCCTCCTCTATCATACTCAGGCCTCAGTCTCCGCCCCACATACAAGATCTCATTCTCCACTTCAGTTCCATTCAGTATTCTGCTCCTCCTATCCCTCACTCCCTCTTTTTTTTTTTTTCATCACAGATTCTAGAATTGACACACCAGACATTCCAAAACATCAGGACCGGCGTCATTGCTTCGCATCAAATTTCGGCACATCACTCCATAGCTATCTCATCCCAACCTCAACTCCAAATTAGTGGAAAGTAATTTGGTGTGTGTGCTCAGTTCCCAGCAGGATTTGTGTTTTTGCAGTTTGTGACTTCTTGGGACCTAGGGCTCATTTTAGGGACCTAGGGCTCATTTTAGGGACCTAGGGCTCATGTGACTTCCTATTTTCTTAATGATTATTTTTGAAAATTATAATGTTTTCAAAAGCCTCAAGGACCCAACTGGTTGTCTCAATATTATAGAGGAGCTTGTGGCAGTAGGCGATAAGAAGTTATGTTGTAGGTTTAATTCATGGGTCTAATGACAGTTTTGGCAATCAAGAAGGTAGAGTTAATGTAGACCTACTGTACGTCCCGTTTGAGAATCAGGTAAAGGGCACAGAAGGTGAGGGGTACCTGTGGACAGCTATGTGTTTGTGTCTGTCTTCATGTTGTGTGTCTGAATCATTGTGTTTCCTTGTCTTAGTCTTGCCTGTATCGCCTGTCTGTCAGTGTCTTCCTCATCTACGACAGCTCTCCAGTAACCCATCCATCCCCCTCCCTCAACCCCCTCCCACGAATCCTAACCTCCATGGTTAAAGCTCACTACTGCTTTGATGTACAGTAGACAGCTGAACATGGTAAAATTACATACCTGTTGTCTCTAAACCACCTAGTACTAGACCCGTTGCCCCTGCCTTGACTATCTGTAATCTCAATTCTCATCCTCCTAATTGCCTGTAAGAGCATGCACCAGTCTCTCTCTCCCCCTTGCTAAAGACTCCCCTGCCCTTGCACTTGCCTGCCCACCTCACCAGTATTATGCAAACACACGCCAGTGTTTGCCAGCCTACTGCGGAGTGGTCTCTCTCTCCCAGAGAATGAGGAGCAGCGTGAAATGGTAGGCGAGGTGTCAGGTTGCCTGCCCATGGAGCTGCCTTACTAACCCAGCTGCTTTAGTGGGAGAGATCACAATTTCCCTATGTTGACAGTTGTGCCAAGCAGATGTTACCAGTGGGGGGCGCTATACATTTGCTACTCTTTAAAACTATCACGTTAGTGTCCTCAAGTTTTTCCCTTCCACAGTGAGAAATTAAATGGCGTCATTTAGTTTACAGGTCAAGTATTTAAAATTCCAAACTGTTTATAGATCATTGYCAGATGAAAGAGTGGTGCATGTATGCAATCTTCTATTTTGAACATCTCAGTCAGGTGTGGCCTCTTTCTACTTCTATCTAGTTCCCCTTGTGTTGTTAATCTGAGGCACCAGATTTTGACTTCAGCCTTCAAAGCACACTATCCTTAATCTGCCCCTAATTTGAAACAGTCATTCCCTCGGAAACATCTGGAAATACATCCCAGCAATTCAGCCAATGCAATCTATTAATCCTGCACGAAGAGGGTAAATGTATTTTGAAGGCCAGTGTCCTCTGTGTGTACCTAATGACCTGCACAGAATGCCCATTTATGTAAACCCCTTGTTGTGAGGCAAGTCTGTGTGTCTGTGTCTGTGTACATGGCTGTCTGCGTTCAAATAGAGATCCAGTAGTATTGAAGTTAGATGTCTGTACCTATGCCAGATGAGTTAATGTAACTTATACCCAAGGATGGCCAGTTGAAACACAATTGAGAGGGGTTTCCTACACTCCCATCCGCTAAAAGTTACTTTGTTGAGGTCTCTCTAGAGCAGGGCTCTTCAACCCAGTAGCTAGAGAGCTCCCCTCCTGTAGGTTTTCAATCCAACTCCTGTTGTAACAAACCTGATTCAGCTTATCAACCAGCTAATAATTAAAATCGGGTGTTCTAGATTAAAATAGTTTATCCTAGTAATAGGTTTCATTGGTTGGATTCGGAAGTAATTGAAGATAGTGGCTTTTGTATCTGTGTGACTGGCCTGTCCTGTCCTTGTACCCAGCCTCAAATGCACTTCCTCTGTTAACTGTCACTCAAACTGAGAGCATCTACCACCTGTCTATCTGTGCTGATCCTCCCACCTCCCTTGCCGACACACCAACACTCCACTCCTCGCTCCACACATCTAGCTGTGAGACACACCATAGACAGACCCATTATCACCACAACCTAGGAGCACTGCTAACCTCCAAAGTTCACCACAGAAAGTGATGAAGGGTTAAAAGACCGCCTGAGACCACTGTTTCCTGGTCAGATTGATGTCCAGGAGAGGAGGTCAGGGTGCTGAAAGTGAGTAGGGGTCAGCCATCGGTCTACCACCARCAGGCCTGTTGCTGCTAGATGCCTGCCACCCTCTCTGTCCCCCAGCCTGCACCAGCCTGGGCAGCTCCCCCTGGGCATTGCATTCGTTCCGTTCTCTCCAGTCCTCAAACCCAACTTCTCCCGCAGTCATTCACTCAATGTTTTGGCCTCATGTCAAAGTCAGCTGTGTTTAAATGTGAAGATCTGGGGAGCCTCCACTGTTCGTTTTCACTCATGTTTAAAAGTAAATTCACAAATGTTCTGTAGCGTACACTCATTGATTATGCCATGCTCACTGAGTGTGTTCATTTTTCTCTCCTTTTTGCTGTTGTTGGTATATACTCTGTTTAATCCTTTTCCCCAGCAGAGTTTATGGCTGAAACTCTCCCAACATCTTATATTGTCTCTGATTATATTATATTAGTATGATACACTATACAGTTCCAAATCAATATGTAATGCACTGTGTTAATTACMTAAGGACTGTGTATATCAAGCATATAGTCAGGTGGTGCCCTCTTGCCCTGGACATGGTTGATGAAGCGTTTGTCTTGACGCAGTTATTTAATCATTCCCCATTATGCTCAATCGATTCCTGCAGTAGCAGCTAGGCAGCTTTCCATTAAGAGTGAAATACAACCAGGTATCACCCCACTCACCCCTGCCAGTCTCTGTGCTTTCTCCAGTGACTCACCCAAAATCGATAGTTCAAATGTCCGTTTTTATCTTATTATGAGCAGATTGTGAGTTTTTTTTTCTGCAGAGGGTTTTTTCCTCACCTCTGGCACTAAATCCTGATATTGAAAGATAAGACTTGTGAATAATTGTCATTGATTTCATTTTCTACTCTTTCTCCATTTGTTCCTTGATGGACATCCTTGCTTTGGGCTGAGCAATATCAAGGCTTTTGGTTTTGCATGTGATTGAGGCCATATAACCTTACAGGTGTATTTGTGCTGACATTAACCCTCTAGTTCATATACACACAGCCCTACATATGGGTTTCGGCCCCAGACTGCTGATGGTTTTCTCTCAATGCAATTTAACCTCTTATGCAGTAGCTCTGTTGAGCATGCTCCAGTTTCCACCAGCCCCACACATGTCGCTCTCCCTGCTAGCGCTGCTTCGCCCAATCAGGCAGCTTCGCCTACTGCTGCTTACCGGTCTCCAGAGCCCGCCCCCGTAGCCCCTGAACCCACCCCTGAGAGGTAATTCTGTGTGGGTTGAACATTTTTGCCTGTTGTGGTTTTATTGTCCTCCGCCAACTGGGTGCTCTTCCTTTTATTTGGTGTGTAGCTATATTTGTGTGTGTACCTTCGTTGAGGGGGACTGTTTTGTTCTGATGTTTTCCCCTTTGTCATCTGTTTCGTGATTGATTGAACATAGATTGAAATGTGTGTTTTTGTTTTCATGTTCCAGCTAAACCGGTAAAAGGTTTCATGAGCAGTATGTGTGTAAGTGGCTAGGGCTTTGGGTTTAGTACATTCACAAGGGAGAGTGTCCATATTCAGTGTCCAAGGTAAGTCAAACAGTCTGATGTTGTGATCACCTGGACTGTGTGGAACCTGTGAGGAGAGAGACACTGGGGAGACCTGACCTCCCATGTCTGTGAGCAGTGTGAGAACAGAGAGCCTCAATGCAGTGGAGTACTGTAGTCATACAGAGCGAGTCTGCAAAACCCATCATCCTTTAACCCGTAACGCCCTCATCATCATAACCATCCATCCTAATCCTGTTTTTTTATTTGACCAGCCTTAACACAACAGATATGCCCTGGGCCTGTGCAAGCTGTTTCTTCTGTGGTTGGTCATCACTGCCATACCCCCCCCCCCATAGCAAGTAGACAGTACTGTCAAATCTAGAGAGAATTCACAAAGTGATTACAGTCATTATGTCACACAAAGAATTCCCATAATTCCCTTTCCTAGTTCCCCCAAAGCACGACCCACCTCTCCTGCTCCTTTCCCTGCAGTACCTTCTGGGGGAAACTACCACCTGATGCACGCATCCTCCCATATCTCGTCTGCTCTGACTACACCGTCTAGGTACAGTCACTCAATCACTCKCCCTGTCCCAGTTTCTACCTTTTWATGTCAGTCAGGGGATAGATGGCACCCTCCCAGTATCGAATAGACCAACGTGTCTGGCGGGCTGTGTGGATTTGGTTGAGATAGGAGGTGCAGAAGCTAGTACATAGTTGCTATTTTATGGGTGGCAGAGAAGAGGTTTGTGAGGAATATGGATTGAGTTGGACTTCGGAGAGTTTTATTTTCTTAGGCTGAAATAGTGGATGTAAGAGTATACAGGGTGTAAAAAAGTGTTACAAGAATGAAAGTGAAGATTTATTTTGGTCACACTTTATTTGGGTAGTCCCCAATATATGATATCTAGATGCTCAAACTATCAACTGCAAATCAGTCTATATGCAACAGCTTGCTAGCGTTAGCATATAACTTATTTTGGACATAATTACATGGGACAGATATTGCATCTTGGTGAAATACCCAAGATCACTCCCTTGAACCATCATTGGGGGGTGTCCCAGATTACTTTCTTGGACTTCTGGATTTGGTTTTTGGACCATTCAGAGCCATGTTTATACACATTCTTTGGACCCTCACAGATAACCATGTTTTGGCCTTCACAGCAGACGAATGGTAGTTTGTCAGTAGGATTTCTAATGTTTAAAACTTTTTGTGTCCTGTCTAGGGGACCAAGAAAGGCCATACGTATTGACATTGGACAAATAGAATGTTGACAGGCAATTGAACATACAGTACCAGTCAAAAGTTTGGACACACCTACTCATTCAAGGGTTTTTCTTTATTTTTACTATTTTCTACATTGTAGAATAATAGTGAAGACATGAAAACTACGAAATAACACATGGAATCATGTAGTAACCAAAAAAGTGTTAAACAAATCAAAATAAATGTTATTTGAGATTCTTCAAAGTAGCCACCCTTTGCCTTGATGACAGKTTTGCACACTCTTGGCATTCTCTCAACCCGCTTCATGAGGTAGTCACCTGGAATGCATTTCAATTAACAGGTGTGCCTTGTTAAAGTTAATTTGTGGAATTTCTTTCCTGCTTAATACGTTTGAGCCAATCAGTTGGGTAGGGGTGGTATAAAGAAGATTGCCCTATTTAGTAGAAGACCAAGTCCATATTATGTCAAGAACAGCTCAAATAAGCAAAGCGAAATGACAGTCCATCATTACTTTAAGACATAAAGGTCACTCAATGTGGAAAATTTCAAGAACTTTGAATGTTTTTTCAAGCACAGTTGCAAAAACCATCAAGTGCTATGATGAAACTGGCTCTCATAAGCACCACCACAGGAAAGAAAGACCCAGAGTTACCTCTGCTGCAGAGGATAAGTTCATCATAGTTACAGTTTAAGTCGGAAGTTTACATACACTTAGGTTGGAGTCATTAAAACTCATTTTTCAACCACTCCACAAATGTCTTGTTAACAAACTATAGTTTTGGCAAGTCGGTTAGAACATCTACTTTGTGCATGACACAAGTAATTTTTCCAACAATTGTTTACAGACATATTATTTAGCTTATAATTCACTGTATCACAATTCCAATGGGTCAGAAGTTTACATACACTAAGTTGACTGTGCCTTTAAACAGCTTGGAAAATTCCAGGAAATMATGTCATGGCTTTAGAAGCTTCTGATAGGCTAATTGACATCATTTGAGTCAATTGGAGGTGTACCTGTGGATGTTTTTCAAGGCCTACCTTCAAACTCAGGGCCTCTTTGCTTGACATCATGGGAAAATCAAAAGAAATCAGCCAAGACCTCAGAAAGACAATTGTAGACCTCCACAAGTCTGGTTCATCCWTGGGAGCAATTTCCAAACGCCCGAAGGTACCACGTTCATCTGTACAAACAATAGTACGCAAGTAGAAACACCATGGGACCACACAGCTGTCATTCCGCTCAGGAAGGAGACGCATTCTGTCTCCTAGAGATGAACGTACTTTGGTGCGATAAGTGCAAATCATTCCCAGAACAACAGCAAAGGTCCTTGTGAAGATGCTGGAGGAAACGGGTACAAAATTATCTGTATCCACAGTAGAACGAGTCCTATATCGAGTCCTATATCTACAGATAGCTCTTGATAAGTGCATGAATAGGACCATTTTTCTGTCCTGCTCAGCATTTTAAATGTAACAAGTACTTTTTGGTGTCAAGGAAAATGTATGGAGTAAAAAGTACATTATTTTCTTTAGGAATGTAGTGAAGTAAAAGTAAGTTGTCAAAAATAAAAATAGTAAAGTACAGATACCCCAAAAAACAACTTAAGTAGTATTTTTATCAAGGCACAAGGTGAGACCCAAATGCAGACACAGGAGGCAGAATGGTCATGCAGGCGGGTACAAAGTCCAGAAACAGGCACGGGTCAAAACCAGGGGGGGCTAGAAAAAGGAGAATGCAAAAAGCAGGAGAATGGAAAAAACACTGGTTGACTTGGAAACATACAAGATGAACTGGCACATAGAGACAGGAAACACAGGGATAAATACACTGGGGAAAATAAGTGACACCTGGAGGGGGTGGAGACAATAACAGGAACAGGTGAAACAGATCAGGGCATGAAACTTGAAAGTATTTTTACACAAGTACTTTACACCACTGGTTTGAAGTGAATTTATCTCGCCTGCATGTTAGTGTGTTTGTGAGAAGTGGGTCCTCTGGCTCACCTTAAAGATTCCTGATAATGATGTCATTGATTTCTCTTTAATGTAGATTGGATGTGTTAACTAATGTTGCAAGGRGTGTTGGCCTTTGCAATGGAGCCAGTTGTGGTGGTTGTGTGCAGAGTGTAGAATATGAGTGGTTTTGTGCGTGTAAGCGTATGTGTGTGTGCAGTATCATATATGGTTTCCTTGATTGATGGTGATGAATACAAATATGGTATATAGGAGCAGAGCTGTGTATCAATTTCATTTGGTTTGGCAGTGTTAGGATCTTGGATTTTCAGAACCTGTTTCATTTGTCTCTCTAGGACATACATTTTTTCTTTGTGTGAATGTGTGCTCGCACAAAGGTATTACTATGAAACCAAGTTCACCTATACCTCAAAGGGACTGCTGATTGGGTGCTGCCCTCTTCAAAAGCTACACAGTTGACTATGTGGTCAAACTAGCAGTTAGTATGAAACAGGTGCGATCTGATAATGTTACAATTTGTGAGAAATCGGATGATTCTTGATTTACACCCCATCTTAGAGTAAACTGGAGGATAGTTAGATGGAATAATCTGCAAATTAAATATTTAAAAACTGGATGCCATTATCGGTAATAAACGTCTTGCATCTTGCAGGTATAGGTGTACTTGGCCTTAATCCAAAAAACTGTGTTTGACCCCAGACCCRTTTCTGTTGCGTTATAGCTACAGTCTGCAACAGTCTGCCTCAGTCTCCAGGTACTTRTGTGGGGAACCTTATKCACATGGCACTGCTCATAGAACATCTGGATAGTGTGCTTCCTTCCCTTATTGTCAACTTCACCTTTGAAATAACACACACTTATTCCCCTCCCTCTATTTTTTAACTCTAAGGATGATAATCATGCTTTGACAGTGTTCATTTAACCTGCGTTTTAACCTTCCCCTTTCTTACAAATGTATCAACCTGTTTCTCTCTCCTCTCAAATGAAATCGGTTGGCGGCTCTGTGAATCTCTCTCACTGCTATAACCGAGGCTCTCTGTTCTAACACTGTCTCTCTGATACCAGGCTGTCTTTCTTTCTCTCTCTCTCTGTGGGTCTCTGCTATATTAAACTTCCACTAACCTTTACGTTAAACGTGTCTGGGGAAGTGGAGGAGATCCAGGTAAGACCCAAAACATATGTGGACACAGTCAGGAAGGAGAGGTGGCTGTTCAGCATACTAGGTTTTATTTTGAGTCATATTCATGTTAAAGGGATATGTCGGGATTTTGGCAGGGTCAGATAAACCCGTGGATATGATTTTTATGTCTCTGCATCCAGTATGAAGGAAGTTAGAGGTAGTTTTGCGAACCAATGCTAACTAGCGCAATGACTTCGAGCCAATGCTAGTAAGCAATTGGGCTYGCGCTAGTTAGCAACTTCTTTCAAACTARATGCAGATGGTATCCATGAGTTCATCTGACTCTGGGGAAGTAAATACAGGGCCTCATTGCCAAGATCCTGAAGTATCCCTTTAACAGTATCCTTATGAGTAACTGGTACTTGTAGTACAGTTTCCCAATTTAGATAGTTTATATAATATATCAATGACAGTTCAGAAAGCTTCTGAAGTAATACGACTGATAGAGATATGTTTGAATCTAGGTGGTGATGATGTCACTCAGCTTCTTGTTTATCCTTCTGCAGCCTATATGGCCAGGCTCCCCCCATGCAAAAAGCCCCTCCCATGTACCAGGGGCAATCCATGTACCAGGGGCTTTGTATGCAGAAGGGACCTCCCATGCAGCAGGGACCTTCCATGTACCAGGGGCCTGCTATGCAGCAGGGACCTCCCATGTACCAAGGGCCTCCAATGCAGCAGGGACCACCCATGTACCAGGMSCCCCCCATGCACCAGGCCCCGCCTATGCAGCGACATCCCATGCAGCAGCCTCCTCCCATGCAGCAAAGCTCCATCCAGATCCCTGTGGGCCCTCCTCCACCCAAGGTGGTCAGCACAGCCTGCATTGTGCCAGGTAGTTACAGCAGGTGGCGCTGTGTGGCCGTTTGTTTGTGTTAATAATATGGTAAGTATGGATAGTGTTGACCTAACCGGGTGTCTCTTTGGGTCATAGCTCCAGCCCCTGAACCCCCCTCCAGCAGGCCACCCTGGATCACGGACAACTCTTTTGCCAACAAGTTTGACCCCAGCAAGAGCACCAGCACCAGCATGAAAGTGCCTGCTCTACCTCAGAGTGCCCCACCAGCACCGGCCTACATCCCAAACCCTGGCTCCGCCCACGCCCCTCCCTCTGCCCCAAGCCCTGCCTATAATCCCAGCCCCGCCCCCTACAACCCCGCCCCTGCCCCRTTCCCTCCCATTGCCCGGGGCGTAGCCCAAAGGGCGGAGCGCTTTGCTGCCAACAGCAGCAGAGCACCCCTCTGTGGCGCTTGCAACAACATGATCCGGTAACAACAACGATACACCGTCAGTGGAAACACAGCCACTCAAACAGAAACACAGTGTTTGGCTTCAGAAATGGTCGTATTCACCACCTTTGTCCTCATTCGCTATCTGTCGTTACAGGGGACCCTTCCTGGTGGCCTTGGGTCGCTCCTGGCACCCAGAAGAGTTCAACTGTCACTACTGCCACACATCGCTGGCAGACTGCAGCTTTGTGGAGGAGCAGAACGCAGTGTACTGTGAGAACTGCTACGGAGAGTTCTTTGCCCCCACCTGTGCACYCTGCAACACCAAGATCATGGGGGTGAGATGTCAGACACAAACACACAGATATGTACGACACACACAAAAGCGCTTTGTTTAGCCTATGCAGCATATACCCACAAATGCACCCAGACAATAACCCTTTGTCCCTGTGCAGGAGGTGATGCATGCTCTGCGGCAGACATGGCACACCACCTGCTTTGTGTGTGCTGCCTGTGGCAAGGCCTTTGGAAACAGCCTATTCCACATGGAGGACGGGGAGCCTTACTGCGAGAAAGGTACTTTACGTAAATGGAATGGCACATAATGAGAAGCCACAAGTGTTAAATGTTTCCTTTAGAGCCCAAACCAGCTTCTGCTGACATTTTTGCCATAATGTACTCTGTGAAAAACAGCTTCTGCAACTGAACTACATTTGAATTATACACATAAAGACACGTTTTTTATGCGTGTAACTTTGCTACCATTTGCTAGTGTTTTCAGTCTATCCTCTCTTTTTCAGATTACATTTCACTCTTCAGCACCAAATGCCATGGCTGTGACTTCCCAGTAGAAGCTGGAGACAAGTTCATTGAAGCACTGGGTCATACCTGGCACGATACCTGCTTTGTCTGTGCGGTAAGAATGACTACACAGCTGTACATGTTCCTGATGTATAAAACTGTTATAACTAAGATCTCTGGGAATGTACCAAAAATMGCTGATTTGTGAGATTCATAATTCTGTTTGTCTCCCACAGGTGTGCCATGTGAACCTGGAGGGCCAGCCCTTCTACTCCAAGAAGGACAAGCCCCTGTGCAAGAAGCACGCTCACGCCATCAACGTGTAAATGCTCCATCTGCAGCCTTATGGGGTGGTGGGCAGGTACTTACGTATCTATGCCCAAGCCTTGGCAATGAGCCCTGTAGAGGGGGCATTGATCCCAGTGTAAATGATGAAAAACACAAGCTGAAGATGATAGCGACAAGATTGACCGTCAGTCGTGACAAAATATTAGTTAGGTTTGTATTTATTAATTTCACTGACAAATGAATTCTAATGTATATTTTATATCAGAGAATTCTGATGTAAACCCTTTGCTATTCCACTGAGTTCCTAGAGGGCCTCAATCCAGGGAGGTTGGAGCTACGGCCGACAGACACATGCAGACTGAGTGGAGTAGCAGGGTTCTTCAGTAAATAAGATGCCTTATTTCACAGCAACACTGTGTGCTTTGTTTTGAATGTAAAACCCCAAATAGCGAACCACAAATAGCTTGCAGTGATGTGGTAAGATCGTTGTAGGATTGTATACACTAGATTCAACATGATAATGCCTCACACTGTGAACTGATACAGTATATCATGACACATTTAGGCCTACTAATACTGTTGGATTTCACAGAGCTATTATACATTATAGTTTAGTAAGTGATATTTATTGCAACTTTGACAGTTATATTATTTATTTACATAGAATAAAATGAAAGCATAACATCCATGGATGTTTATATTGCTGATAAAGCAAAAAAGTTATATTGCCTTTTGTTGACAGCTGCATCATACAGAGAGGTTCATAGTATTATATGAAGTACTTCACTCAAACTTTTTCATCCTGGATTCATTTGATATCCAGTCAAAAAACAATACAAAGATGGCAATATGTTACATTATGATACAGTAGTAACATACAACTTTAGGGATACAGGTAGAAGATGAGGAAACTTATATTTATGGGGTAGGGAAGTTAGGATTTTTGGAATGTGTCTCATAAACGTGGAAATCAAGGAAGTACCCTGGATCTTTTTACAGCATGTAAGAGAGGCAAGCACTGGCTTGGGGTCTTACAAATACATTTTACACAGCAAATGTCTATGCATCTCTGTATGAAGCGCTACAATTAAACAAGAATTTATAGGAAATATCTGTCAAGGCCAAAAACAGCCATTCACAATAATTTCGCTCTCACTAGCACACACCTTAAAGGTCAGTTGTGACCTTGTGCTTGTGTACAGATGCTTTACTTTGAGTTTATTTTATACACCTGTGTATTTTCTGTGTTTGTGTATGTATGCATGCAAGAGTTTGTACATGATTGTCAGTGCATGTCTACTGAGGCAACATCAGTATTAGTTACTGTATGTATTTGTGCCACTAGAGTAGCAAGGTTTATTGTGATTTGACATAACTCTGAGAACACTAGACTAAGTACTTTTGATATGCGTATGTATGTAGATCAACGAGTAAGGAAAGCATAGTCAGTGACAGTTCAGAATAAACCTTACATGGTACCATTGAGGGAAATGAAGGAAGACTTGAATTGTTGCTAAATAGTTGTTTAAGCGACTCGTTTTTTTGAAAGTTCAGCATGTTGAAACTAGTTATATAGTTTCCAACCACTAGAGTGCAACAGAGTGTTGAAACCATGCTGGCTACTTGGTATGCCTCACACGCTAGTCACTATTTATACATAGTACACTCACTGTATGTTCCCGTGGTCCCCACCCCAGCAAACACTACAAAGCCATTTGTCACCCCTGTYCACTGATCATACGCAACAGCTCAATGTCAATATTTTTTACAGACCCCATGTGTCAGCCATGTACTGTATTGACACTTCCTCCATAATCAGATACATAATCTATATTGTGAATTTTGCCAAGAGGAAGAGGACATAATGCTTAATCAAGATGTGTAGAACTGAAAGTTGATGTCAACATGATGATAAAATGGCTGTGCATCCCATTAAGGCCATTTTTAGGCAATACTATTTTGTGTTACCTGGTATCTGAAGGACCTTGTCATCAGCCCAAACTGTCAATATACAGTACCAGTGAAAAGTTTGGACACACCTACTCATTCAAGGGTTTTTCTTTATTTTTACTATTTTCTACATTGTAGAATAATAGTGAAGACATCACAACTATGAAATAACACAGTTGGAATCATGTAGTAACCAAAAAAGTGTTAAACAAATCAAAATATATTTTAGAATTTAGATTCTTCAAAGTAGCCACCCTTTGCCTTGATGACAGCTTTGCACACTCTTGGCGTTATATCAACCAACTTCATGAGGAATGCTCATCCAACAGTCTTGAAGGAGTTTCCACATATGCGGAGCACTTGTTGGCTGCTTTTCCTTAACTCTGCGGTCCAACTCATCCCAAACCATCTCAATTGGGTTGAGGTTGGGTGATTGTGGGGGCCAGGTCATCAGATGCAGCACTCCATCACTCTCCTTCTTGGTCAAATAGCCCTTACACAGCCTGGAGGTGTGTTTTGGGTCATTGTCCTAAAGAAAAACAAAATGATAGTCCCACTAAGCGCAAACCAGATGGGATGGTGTATCGCTGCAGAATGCTGTGGTAGCCATGCTGGTTAAGTGTGCCTTTAATTCTAAATAAATAACAGACAGTGTCACCAGCAAACCACCGCTACACCATCACACCTCCTCCTCCATGCTTCACGGTGGGAATCACACATGCGGAGATCCATTCACCTACTCTGTGTCTCCCAAAAACACGGCGGTTGGAACCAAAAATCTCAAATTTGGACTCATCAGACCAAAGGACAGATTTCCACCGGTCTAATGTCCATTGCTCGTGTTTCTTGGCCCAGTCTCCTCTGAACAGTTGATGTTGAGATGTGTCTGTTACTTGACCTCAGTGAAGCATTATTTGGGCTGCAATTTCTGAGGCTGGTAACTCTAATGAACTTATCCTCTGCAGCAGAGGTAACTCTGGGTCTTCCTTTCCCGTTGGGGTCCTTGTGAGATCCAGTTTCCTCATACCGCTTGATGGTTTTTGCGATTGCACTTGAAGAAAGTTCTTGAAATTTTCCGGATTGACTGAGCTTAATTTCTTAAAGTAATGATGGACTGTCGTTTCTCTTTGCTTATTTGAGCTGTTCTTGCTATAATATGGACTTGGTATTTTACCAAATAGGGCTATCTTCTGTATACCACCCCTACCTTGTCACAACAGAACTGATTGGCTCAAACGCATTAAGAAGGAAAGAAATTCCACAAATMAACTTTTAACAAGGCACACCTGTTAATTGAAATGCATTCCAGGTGACTACCTCYTGAAGCTGGTTGAGATAATGCCAAGAGTGTGCAAAGTTGTCATCAAGGCAAAGGGTAGCTACTTTGAAGAATCTCAAATATAAAATATATTTWGATTTGTTTAACACTTTTTTGGTTACTACATGATTACAATCAGCCCTGAATGCTGATTGGCTGACATCCGTGGTATATCAGACTGTATACCACACACCCTCGTGCCATATTGCTTAATTCTGCAATTTAGAAAATAGTAAAAATAAAGAAAAACCCTTGAATGAGTAGGTGTGTCCAAACTTTTGACTGGTACTGTATGTGGTTCCAATGCTCACTTCTGTAGTCAACATTGGCAATAACACTATAAAACAATAGTGTATCACATATATTACAGTTTTATATAATTTCACAGTCCATTCCCAAATATGACCATAATTTCTCTCTGCTGTCAGTCATTCATTCCATTTAGGTAAGAGGTCTCTCTGGTGCATCTCTGCCCTCTGTATAGAGAGACATAAGTATCCTCATCATTCTCTTCACTCTCAATTCTTCCATCCCTCCTGGCTAGTTCTCCCTAAACAATCTACATGACACACATGTTACTTTGCTATGACACTGAATTAAGACGATCCCTTTTAATGTCAGTTTTGTTTGCTGAGTGGTCTTTCTGATTTTGGTTCACACGTTATTTCTGTATTGCTGTATATTAAACACTTGTAAGGCTGCAAGATTATATATTTATATCCAGTGTGTAAAAGGGATTGCTTTTTCTTCCATGTTCTGTGTTGATGGGGGAAAGTATTTTTCTAGAGTAGTATTTTTCTTAAAATAGACATACTTGGAATGAGATAACAACCACTTAAATCTGATAATTTATTTACTTATTTAAACATTAATTTGTTTTTGAAGCACTAACTGAAATATGGCCTTGATCTTTGAGTAGTTGTATGATTTTATTTTTTGGGGCTGGACTGTGTTGGAGGAATWGGATTGTTGTCATTTTTCTGTTGTATATTATCAATAGCACATGACCTTGCTTCATCTCTTGCTGCATTTGTACTTAGAACCCTATCGTCTTTATAAACAAGGTATTTTTATGTGGAACATTGATGTATTTGGAGTGTAAAACCCCATATTTCAAATGTATCMCCATGCCTGGCCTGCGATAACACAAACTATGCATCAAAATAGGAAAATGTTTTATGCATTGCTTTTAGTGAACTGCATCTGACTGCTATCAGAACAGAATTACATGGAGAAAGGATATACCTTGAAGATTTTAGATTTGAACAGTAGTCTACTGTGACATAGTATATATAATTGAATGAGATGAATCTGTGCGTGTGTGTATCAATCTTGGGAAGGAAATGGGCTTGATTTCCTCTCTATCGAGATCTTCCTGAATGGACTGTGTTAGAGGGATGGCCTTAATTTATGCATGCTGTGTATTGAATACCATGATCTTAATGTCCTGTATATTGTTCAGTAAAGACTACCAATCACAATTTTTGGTTTTACAACCACACGTTTGCCTGTATTACGGGAGTCAATGTTGAAAGGCTGCTGGTATCTCTAGATCTCTAGGACAGGTTGAATCTTTGAAATTTGTCAATAAACATTTTATTTCACAGCGGGAATGTCTTRCACCTTGATTTATTGTTCCACCTCATCACCCTTATTCTTCATCTCCTATCCTCCTCATCACTATCCTTTCCACCCTTTAGTTCTTAATCTCCTTTATCCATGTTCTTGAATCCCTCATCTCCTCACTCACCCTTTCCACCTTGTTCTCCTTTTTCACCCTCTCTTTACTTCTCCAGCTTCTAATACCTCTCCAGCCCATTGCCTCCTCCCTCTTCCACGCCACCCTTCTTCTCCGACATATGTCTCTTACTCTCCAGACTGTTCTATTTGCGAGTAGACTACTGCATGCATGTGCCTAATTTGATGTCAGAGAAATACGAATACGGTAGATCTGTCCATTTACGCCAGGGGGCGTTAGAAGTAATTGGGACATACTTGAATTATCCATAGAAATACTCCCACCGCGACCCGCTCCCCCTCAAATGGTTGAGCACTCGCTGCAGTGATTGGAAGGTTTTGGTCTGGAATTATCTCGTCTCGCGCAGGACTGGGTATGTGCGCTTGATCAAATGACATAGTCGGAGCCTGAAACATAGCAAGGAGAGCTGGGCCGAAGTAAAACAGAATTTTTGGAAAATATACACAACATTTTGCAACTTCAATACGAAATATATAGATATAAGGGAGTAKACCCCCTGAACCAAAAGGATTGGCCACATCTGCTGGAGAAAAAGGTGAGGTGGGATTACATCTAGGCTACATCATAAACCTATGAATTCTGCTTTGACTTTGTGGAAAAAGTTTGTTTTAGCTTCTGAAAAATAACAGAACGTAGCTGAAGAAAAGTTGTCTTCATTATAAAAGTTGRTGTAGGTATATTTTTGTTAGACTATGTTGGCAGTGTTTTGAATGTAGCCACTTGTTTGCCAGAGTTTACTATAAGTGAACTAGATTGTCGGCGCTAGCTCGCTAACGTTAGCTTAGCCACTTAGCCAAATAAATGTAAATAGCTAGCTAACTAACTCGTTTTCTAGTAACGTTACTTRAACTAGCAAACCTAACACTGAACTTTGATATTTACAGAATTGGTTATCCAGAGTATTATTTGTTTATTTTTTGCCTCCAGTTTAAGTCGTTTTATAAATGAATTCACTCGCTACACAATGAAAGTTGTCTTGCTAGTTAGCACAGAGCGGTGCTAGCCAGCAACAATTATTGTACTTACTGCGCTTCCGGAGACATTGCAACAATGTGTTACAAATTTGACTGAGTGAATGTCAGGTTGGAACCATTTGTGTCAAATTATGATATTAATCAAGTCTTTTTCCCRTCCTGCAGAGGTTGACTACGTTTAGTTAATAGTCAACATTGTTGACAAGTAACGTTAGACAATATCTTTGAATTTACTAACTTTTCAAGCCTAACGTTCCTAAATATATTGATTATACATTGCTAACAGTAACTTTAGCTGTTCACCGATAAAAACGGTCAGTTGTCTCAAAGTAGGCAAATTCATTGTTCTGTCGTTGTGAGTGTGTTTTGTAGTAAGTGTTGACGGTCCAGAGGACTGAAGAAGGCATAATATTACCACCTCAAGTACTGATAAAAATAATCATCCAAGTGGGCATTAATGATGCTTATTTATAGGTGTTACACACAGGATATTTTTTTTGCATTTCAGAACATGTCTGTTGCTAATAGTGGAATGATAGTGTTTCACACTATTACTAACCCCCCAGTGTTGATTGGTCGTGATATTTGCCTATTGATTTCTTCCGCTAGGGGGCATCTGTCAAAATGGGAAAGCTGTTCTGACTTTGGCTGTYTTATTTAGTGTAAATTGCTCTGTCATTTCCTGGTTGTTAATTCTACACTGTTTGCTCAATTTCAGTCTGAGAAAACAAGCACTAAATAGTGTAGCTAATCATTGTACCAACTAAAATATATATATATATATATATATATATAAAATATCAAGCGGGAGTTGAGCCTTTTTTACTTTGGGATTTGGTCCAACAGCTTACAAACACCTGTAAAAACAAATGTTTAATTGAAAATATATTTTACAGTGATTTTTATATGGTACAATAATTCCTTACACTAATCCTATGTGTAGCGCTATTTAAATAATGAGACTTCACATCAGCTCTCAATTTGCTAGCTATAAGCACACACGTAGTTTGAATGATGTGGTTTTGGGATAGGCTATCAAATTTTATTTGTCACATGCGCCGAATACAACAGGTTGTAACCTTACCTTGAAATGCTTACTTACAAGCCCTTAACCAACAATGCAGTTCAGTAAATAGTTAAGAAAATATTTATAAAATAAAAAATAAAATAAAAAAATTAGAACTATATATCTTTATCCTGTAATCTATGGCTTCTGTTTGGGATATGTATGTATGGTTACTGTGGGGGACGATGTCGTTGATGCACTTATTAATGAAACCGATGACTGAGGTTGTATACTCCTCAATGGCATTAGATGAATCCCGGAACATATTCCAGTCTGTGCTAGCAAAACAGTCCTGTAGCATCTGCGTCATTGACCGAGACACTGGTACTTCCTGCTTTAGTTTTTGCATGTAAGCAGGAATCAGGAGGATAGAATTATGGTGGTCTAGAGTTATTWWTTTTTTCTCCTTAGGTTGCACATGTGACATGCTGGTAGAAATGGTAAAGGTAAAACTGATTTTAAGTTTGGCTGCATTAAAGTCCCAGGCTACTAWGAGCGTCATTTCTGAATAAGCATTTTCTTGTTTGCTTATGGCCTTACACAGCTCGTTGAGCGCAGTCTTAGTGCCAGCGTTGGTTTGTGGTGGTAAATAAACGGCTACGAATAATATAGATGAGAACTCTCTTGGTAGATGYTGTGYTCTACAGTTTATCATGAGGTACTCTACCTCAAGCAAGCAATACCTCGAGACTTCTTTAATATTAGACATTGCGCACCAGCTGTTATTGGCAAATAGACACACATCCCCGCCTCTCGTCTTACCAGACGTAACTGCTCTGTCCTGCCGATTCACYGAAACCCCAGCCAGTTCTAGATTATTCGCTTCGTCGTTCAGCCACGGCTTGGTGAAACATAAGATATTACCGTTTTGAATGTCTCGTTGGTAGGATAGGCTTGATCGTAGATCATCCGGTTTATTTTCCYGTGATTGCACGTTGGCCGGACGGATGGTATTGGCGGTTTACCCACTCGCCGACGAATTCTCAGAAGGCACCCCAACCTCCGCCCGCTGTATTTCCGTCTTCGCGAATGACACTGATTTGGGCCTGGTCTCGGGAAAGCAGTATATCCTTCGCGTAGGACTCATTAAAAAAAATCTTTGTCCAGTTCGATGTGAGTAATTGTTGTTCTGATGTCCAGAAGCTCTTTTTGGTCATAAGAGATTGTAGCAGCAACATTATGTACAAAATAAGTTACAAACATTGCGGGGAAAAACACACAAAATAGCACAGTTGGTTAAGAACCCATAAAACGGTGCCAGGTCAATGGTTGAATTCCCTGTGGACTATCATCATTGCTGATCATAAATTGTTCTATCATCAACATGTAATGTGATAAAGTCCTCAGTGATGATGAAAGTATTAATTCATGTTTTTGGTCCCTTGCTAGTTCATTTGTCTGGATGTGGTATGTGGCCTAAATCGAAATTACAGTTGTATGGCACAATATTTAATCTGATGTTGTAGGCCTCAATTATACACACCACATTCAATCAGCAAACCTTGTTAGTGATTGTGTGAAAGTATTGGGTTGTTAGTGAGACACCTTCAAATCTGGCAATACACACACTCCAAACACTCATATACACACACTACTTCAGTAGCAAGAGGTCTGCTTTTCACAGGGAAAATACTCAGTGTCTCCTCTCTCWCATGGGAGAGTCGGATCTGAATGGAACATTTTTGGCCATGCTTTTCTCATCTGTACAAAGTGAAAAGCTGGTTTTAATTTGAGCCTGGAGTGGGATGGCACTTCATTGTGCTACCCACAATCCAATGCTGAAGGCAACCTTGGAGTGAAAGGGGTCCGGAACGTAGGGAGGTCAAAAACCAGATGGAGGCCCTGACTGTGAAACTGTCTACTTTAAGGGTCCTGGAGGAGAGGCATGGGGTAGGAGAAGTAGATTTATATAGGGGGAGGAAAAATAAATTAAATCTAAAGTCTAACATTATACATATGCCAGACAGCTGTACATTCTACGGCTTATCCGGAGCTCTCCATTACTGAAATAACACAGGCCAGTAGTTGGGGAGGGAGACTAGGCGAGGATGAAGAGGTAGAGGAAGAATGGCTAATAAACTCATGGTGAGGATTGTTCCAGGTATTCAAATCATAAGCACTTGACAAGAAATGTCAATATTTAGACATAGCTGAATGTCTTCATAGTTCATATAGACCTAAGCCTAGTGTCTCTAGCAGTAATTGTGTGCCAGTATCTTGATCTGACACAGTGACTATAGCAGGAGTCTAGCCCTGCTCCGGAGCTGAGGGTGATCCATTAGCCAGAGCTCTGTTACTGCCCAGATTCTGGAGTGAACGTAATGGAGTTTAGACAGAAATGGGCATGGATTCAGTAACTGGTACATAATTCAGATATGATTTATATGCACATGATGTACAGATCAGAGGTTTGCTCTTTATCAGGAGGATATAGCTAGATGGAAGTATCATATTTTTGATAGAATGATTATCAAGTATGGGCCATTTGTTTTGTCTCCCATGCTCCTGCTCGACAGCTGCCATTGCAGTTGAACTTTGAAATGGGCATAGCCTACATGTGGGAAATCAAAATATGCMTATGAATGTACTCATTAAATATCCTACATTGTTTTCATCAAGTCCATTCTTAGTATGTGGTGTGTGTATTGATAAGACTATTTATTTCCTAGAAATACAGTTTCAGTACTAAAGTCTTAACATAAACCAGAACTTGCCTGCTCTTGCTTGCTTTTAGTGCAGGGGAAGAGGGAAGCAAAACATTCTCGTGCTCATATATTTTCTCAAGCACTTTAAATCCACAATGCTTGTTTTTCTAACCTCCCTTTCTGTTTAAGAATGTCTTTCCCCCTGCCTTGCTTCTGTTGTCCTGCAGCCCTCTCTCCCCTCTCTGAGAGCGTTTCCAATCTGAGGCAGAGTGAGGGATCAGATTGCTCGGGGAGTCTCAAAGGCTTTCTGGCGAGGTGGCAGTGGGAAGGTGGTGGAGATGAAGGCGGGGAGGGATGGAGGGGGTAGCGCACTGATCAAGTTTCACATCCCAACGCCTTCCTCTTTCTGCTGCGCCAACCCCCCTCTCCTTCCCATAATCCCCCTCCCCATCCCCTCAGCCTGGAGACAGAGTGGCTGAGATGGCGGAAGAAAACATGCAATCCTACTCTCTCTCCATACATCCACCTCAGACTCCAGCAGCCTCTCTGGAGCATAGAGAAGCAGATAAATAACGACTAAATCTAACCCATTACCATTAGAATGTACACAGAGAGCTGTTTCAGCCAGAGAYCGATGGAGTTTAGGAGTGCTCTAGMCTTGGGCGGTATCCAGATTGTCATACCTTCATACCGACCTTGTYCCATACTGGGATATTTGGTAATACCAACACTGAATACAAGGGGCSCTATTTTCAAACTCCACTGAGCATTTGTAATCCTAAGGTTAGCAATGCTAACAAGTACAACAAGTTAAATCCCATAGAGAATGCTAACTAGTGCATTGCGAACATTCTATACAGTCTCTGACCTAAACTATTTTCCAGACAGACATCCCAGCTCAAAGTTATACAAGTAACAAAAAAATGCTACACAGTTTGCTGCACGCACAAAATAAATATTAGAATCCAGGAGGGGATTCGCTGCTGTTACCGGCAAGCAAAGCTTGACTATGGAAGAAGCTACTTAGCTACAACTTAGCTAGATAGCGAACTAGCTACTAAATTATCAAACCAAATGTAGAACTACAGAGAATTTAGCACATTTTAGACAGTTAACTTAATAGTTATAAGATGTCTTGATGGCAAACATTTAATTGTGAATTCCAYTCTGTAACTAGATCACCTGGCGCGTGCCGCACAACATTGAGTGACTCAAGGCTCTGGTCTCTCTTCATTGTGTGCTTGTAAATAAACACCACGTGCCTGGGTACTACCGGTAAGCTTCATAATGAAAAATGATCTGACAGGTGAAAGCTACACATATTCAAATGTATTAAACTTTGAATAAATAGTTTATATTCTATTGAAAAAACACCCCGTCGCTCTTTCCAAATACCCCTATATACGGTATACTGCCTACGTCTGCTCTGCTCCCCGTAGGCTGTATAAACCTGTAGCAATTCCCGCTGGCTTTTGGAAATATGCTGGACATTTCATACTCTTGACATTTTATCCATTTGCATTCTGTACACTTTGTTTTCTTGTGACAAAGATTMATTTACATATGTAACAATTCAACATAAYGCTGGGTGATATGACCAAAATATTAGGCTATATCACTTTAAAAAAAAAAAATCCGATATGGCGTTATTTTATGCTTCTGAATAATATAAGTTCTAAATACGTTTTATGAGTAGTGCATGACCCTAGGATGGCAACAAATTAATTCTACGTGGTTTTAATTTTTGTTTTATACTCAACCAAACGAGGACAACTGACTGCAATCATGTTTACAGCCAACCTTTTTTATGCGAATAAAGTACATGTCGGATAAAAAAAATTAATGACAGGCTTGACGGAAACTGAAAATATCTTGGTAAACTTTCCAAATGTTGACAAAACAAAATACGCTAGTCAAGGTGATCTTTTTGTGTCGGTAAAATGAATTATGCGAGAAATGTCTGTGGAACTGCTTCAATGCGCAAATATTGATATAATAACCATCATATCAAAGTGGTCCTCCCATTATGACTTGCTGGGAAAGCATGCAGTTTATTAAGCTACAGATGAAATAAGTTATGAACTTCACAGGGTGGTSAAAGTGCAAAGTGCAAGGGGATGAGCTTGATGCTCCTTTCCAAAAAATATCTAGTCTTATTCTGGTGATCAATACTTGGCTGCCGTTTGGAAAAATAGAAATCTCACTTTTGTCCATATAATCTCATGTAGGCTATACGTGCACTCCAGCCAGCAGCTCACAGCCAGCACAGAGCGCACGTGCGCTATATAAAGCAATCATTTTTTGGTGCAAACCATCAGTAGAGTTAAATGCAATAGAAACCCATTTAATAACTCTTTTTTTTTTTTTTTTGGTACATGGGAATTGAACTGCAAAACTATTTTGATGTGCACTACGGKATCACGCACAGCCTTTTATCGGCAACATGTCAGTTGGTGGAAACATCTCTGGTGGGAAAATGTGCGTTTTAGGTTTTATGCAGATTTTAGAATATTCACATGAGAATATGTCGCCAATTGGATGGAAACCTAGCTAGWGAAGTAATCCAATTTCTATTTTTTTTTTGCATTGTATCAACATTGTAGGCAGTATCGTAAAAATCCATACCTGTTTGTGGATCCGTACCGGTATACCTTAAACAACGATATCACCCAGCCCTAATTCAACATATTGCCTGTAAAGGAATAGCCCATTTTGTTTTTCCAATATATACACACAGTGTGCGAGAAGCCATTTATCGAGTCTWCAAATGTTTACATCTTCTCTGCACTTGTTGAATATTGATTGACTTTGAAGGCTTCAGGTGTGCAAACGTTTGTCTTCCATCCATTTCGATTCAACACCCTTTCATTGACATGCAGTGAAGAGGTTAGTGGCATTGTATAGGTTTGTTCTACACAATTGGTTTAAGAATGACTGGCCTTGARGATATTTACCATGCAAGCTTCAGTTGTCCTTTAATGGTATTGATCTTTCTTTAAATACACTGAGCCATCCGAGTGAATAATTTAGAAGAGCTCACGCTAATATGAACAGAGGGAGGGACAGAGATTGTGTGGATGGTAACTGAAATGATTTTGTATCTTTTAATGGATAAAGTGGAAAAGGCCAGGGAGTTTGTTTACGTAGTTTTATATTGGGAAATCCCTTATTTGTAAACGAAGAAAATGTTATTATTTTGAGCAATGTGATTTATAAAAACAAGCATTGTATGATGGAGACCTTAATGCTTCTGTGAAAGAATGCTGTTTTTGTGTGTTAAATGTTGAAGGCAACTAAAAGGATGGCATTCCTGGAGAATTCACATGCTGGAAGATTCAGAAAACTAGAGGGGTGTTTTCTGAATCTTTTTATTGTCTTGTTTTGTCTTTGTAAAGAAGAAAAGTTGATAAGCAGTTAATGCCTATGATATGATGCAGTTTTTCCTATGTTGCACTTTCTTTTTCAAACTGTGCCATGATTGTAAATACTGGATTACCCAGATAAAGGAAAGGAGATCAAGTTTATAGTGTTCATCATTCTTTCTCTTGGAGGGTTTGCATTTTATTTTTGGGTAATCCTTTTGCCTGAGTTGTGTGATTTAATCTTTTGAAGTTAGTATGGCTCCCTTTCCTAACCCCTGTAAACTAACCCTGTCATCCGTTTCCCACCTGGATTTGACCATACTTTTGCAGAATGGCTTTTTTAGTGAGTCTTCCATCCTTTAGAGCAGGGGTGGCCGATGTGGGTACCAACGGGCCTTTCTCTCGTTTCTGGGTTGGGACATCTGTTTTGGGGGAAATCTGGGAAATCTTATATCCGGTCTAAGGCAAATGGTCTTTTTGCAATAGAGATGGTGCAAACCAAGAGAAAGTCCTGTTGTAGCGTACCTCTGTTGAGAATAAAATATGTTAGGGCTGTGACAGTAATCGAATAAAACGGAAAGGGGATACCTAGTCAGTTAGACAACTGAAATGTGTCTTCCGCATTTAACCCAACCCCTCTGAATCAGAGAGGGGAACAGTGGGTTAACTGCCTTGCTCAGGGGCAGAAAGACAGATTTTTACCTTGTCAGCTCGGGGATTCGATCGGTTACTGGCCCAACGCTCTGACCACTAGAATAATCGGGTAACTGCCGGTTATGGATGAAGACAATTGTGAAAATAAAATAACTGTCAACACCGTCCTTAAATAGGCCTACATTCATTTTTGGATTGTTTAAAAAAAAATGCTATTTTCATATAGATAAACTATACCTAATAGGGGACTGTTTATTTTAAAAAAAAATATATATATATATATACAGTGGGGCAAAAAGTATTTAGTCAGCCCACCAATTGTGCAAGTTCTCCCACTTAAAAAGATGAGAGGCCTTAATTTTCATCATAGGTACACTTCAACTATGACAGACAAAATGAGAAAAAAATCCAGAAAATCACATTGTAGGATTTTTAATGATTTTATTTGCAAATTATGGTGGAAAATAAGTATTTTGTCACCTACAAACAAGCAAGATTTCTGGCTCTCACAGACCTGTAACTTCTTCTTTAAGAGCTCCTCTGTCCTCCACTCGTACCTGTATTAATGGCACCTGTTTGAACTTGTTATCAGTATAAAAGACACCTGTCCACAATCTCAAACAGTCACACTCCAAACTCCACTATGGCCAAGACCAAAGAGCTGTCAAAGGACACCAGAAACAAAATTGTAGACCTGCACCAGGCTGGGAAGACTGAATCTGCAATAGGTAAGCAGCTTGGTTTGAAGAAATCAACTGTGGGAGCAATTTATTGGAAATGGAAGACATACAAGACCACTGATAATCTCCCTCATCTGGGGCTCCAGCAAGATCTCACCCCGTGGGGTCAAATGACACAAGAACGGTGAGCAAAAATCCCAGAACCACACGGGGGGACCTAGTGAATGACCTGCAGAGAGCTGGGACCAAAGTAACAAAGCCTACCATCAGTAACACACTACGCCGCCAGGGACTCAAATCCTGCAGTGCCAGACGTGTCCCCTGGTTAGCCAGTACATGTCCAGCCGTCTGAAGGTTGCTAGAGAGCATTTGGATGATCCAGAAGAAGATTGGGAGAATGTCATATGGTCAGATGAAACCAAAATAGAACTTTGTGGTAAAACTCAACTCGTCGTGTTTGGAGGATAAAGAATGCTGAGTTGCATCCAAAGAACACCATACCCACTGTGAAGCATGGGGGTGGAAACATCATGCTTTGGGGCTGTTTTTTCTGCAAAGGGACCAGGACGACTGATCCGTGTAAAGGAAAGAATGAATGGGGCCATGTATCGTGAGATTGAGTGAACTTCCTTCCATCAGCAGGGCATTGAAGATTAAACGTGGCTGGGTCTTTCAGCATGACAATGATCCCAAACACACACCGCCCGGGCAACGAAGGAGTGGCTTCGTAAGAAGTATTTCAAGGTCCTGGAGTGGCCTAGCCAGTCTCCAGATCTCAACCCCATAGAAAATCTTTGGAGGGAGTTGAAAGTCGTGTTGCCCAGCAACAGCCCCAAAACATCACTGCTCTAGAGGAGATCTGCATGGAGGAATGGGCCAAAATACCAGCAACAGTGTGTGAAAACCTTGTGAAGACTTACAGAAAACGTTTGACCTCTGTCATTGCCAACCAAAGGGTATATAACAAAGTATTGAGAAACTTTTGTTATTGACCAAATACTTATTTTCCACCATAATTTGCAAATAAATTCATTATTTTTTTTAAATTAATTCACTACAATGTGATTTTCTGGATTTTTTTTTCTTCAAATTTTGTCTGTCATAGTTGAAGTGTACCTATGATGAAAATTACAGGCCTCATCTTTTTAAGTGGGAGAACTTGCACATTTGGTGGCTGACTAAATACTTTTTTGCCCCACTGTATATAATTTCACCTTTTTATTTAACTGGGTAAGTCAGTTTCCCCAATGCTGGAATAGGGGGGAGCAGTAAAAAAGTTTGGTAACCCCTGTCCTAGGCTGTACAGTGTCGGCCCGTAATGCAATTTTATGAATGTTCATGTGGTAGGTAGCTTATCGTTTATAAAACAGGCAATTTACTGTTAATTCCTGTCATTTGGTTACATTAATTTCTGTTTGCATGTATTAATTAGTAATTTGCTGTCCTCATTTTCGGAGAGGAAATGCTGTTTGCAGAGTTCACAACCTGCAACACTTGTGAGAAACACATTTTGGTTTATTTCATACCATTTACACGCTTCATGTGAGCAATGAACATGTGTCTGGTTTCTCTGTCCTGTTAATGCTGATGGAGCCTGCGTGCTCACGCTGAGCACGCATAAGTACCTGGCCTGCTTCTCGTAAATGTCAAATGTAGGGAAGTGCCCATTTGGCTTTTTAATTTTTAATTTAATTTTATTGTCTTAACTCACCACCACTAATAAGCTGAGCTTCTCAGTAATTTTGTCTTCACCTCACACAGTAATTCAACAAAGATGGATATATATATTTTTACATCCATTCAAATTTATTATGGCTCCTCACACTATTTGAAAAATCTTTCCAGCGCTCTCCCCCTTGGTAATGGGCGTTGCTGATAAATAGGCTATGGACATGTTGCGTGTATCTTAATGATTGTCAATTTCCTCTTTATACTATAGCATAGCTGTCCCCTTCATACTTTCCTTGTCAATTCTAGGCTTGGGTGGTATACCGGGGTATTTGGAAATAGCCACAGGATAGTTTTTCAATACATTGCAGCTATTTTGAAAGTAAATGCCTGAAGTCAACTTGTGTAATACATTAGGAGATAAAGCAGGTCTCYTTCTTCATTTCACCTGTCACAATATGAAGCTTACTGCTACACCAAGAAAAGTAACTACACATCAGTCAGATAGCTGAATGKTCGTTCGTGAATTCTCATCCAAGTGGAGAAGTGCAACTGAAGCACGAAATTTGTCTGATGCCGAGCAGAAATGACAATAAGAAGCATTTTAGATCTACAAGATGTTTATTTTGTGTTTTAGCTTTCTGCTGTGTTTGAGAAGGCAACGCCCTTAGGATGAGTTCTCTGCCACTGCTGTCTTGGTTTCCTTGTGMMTTTTTRRCTCCTTTGTTCTCGGCCCGTCTGCTCCTCCCCCTCGTCAAGCAGCGCAGGCAGGCCTGTTGCCCTAGCGACTCCAGACTCCACACAGACACAGCGTGTACACATGCTGCTCCAGAGCAGAACTGTTCTTCCTTCAGACAAGCATGCGTCAACTTTGTTCATTTGCACAATGTCTCTCGTTCACAATCGCTTGTAAAAGGCCAAACTCACCAAAATGTTTAACTTTATGAGCTGGATTGCCTGTTTTTGCAATTTGTTTATTTTCATTTGTGTTCATTAGCATATTTATRTAGCAGCCTCCAGGGACATTTGCTATTACTACAGCTAATTTTGTTAGCATTCTGATAATAGACGTCCAACAGGCTTTTTTGTGGGGGGGTTTGGCGTCCCTTGTGTACTAAGCCGGTAATACGGTAAATCCTACTTTTGGAAAACCTAKGGTAGGCCTCGGTTTTTCTGGAGGTGAAAGAAACGCACACCTGTTTAGGCGAGGTGCTGGCTAGCGGAGTAGAACGCTTGACAAAGAAGAGCCGCACACTCTAGGAGCTCAGATGCAGTAAGGTTTTTAAATATTTAAGGAAAGGATAATAAATATTTGCTCTTCTCTGACATGCGCTGGTGGCTTTGATTGACGTGTGTGTGAGTTCGCTCATTCTCTCTKTAGGCCTATTTGTCCATTCAGAAAGTTTCCTAAAGTACCCTGACTGGACTCCATCTCTTTAAGAAAAATCAAATGCTCCTGTCATGATGTAATCTTGTAAACGGTCTATTTTCAGTAGCTTAGGCTACGTTCTTTCTCTCATTACGGCGTCCTCTCTCTAAAGAACATATGCCWATGCAATTGCCACCGAATAACGTCAGCAGCAGGGTTTGTGACGTTATACAAATATTTCAGGGAAAGATAGCCTAACAAGAAGAAGAAAAATCTTCCTCCCACTGCTGCTGGCCTTCGCAGATTCTGCTGTTATGATCCTAATAGGCTACAATAGGGGTCGGCAACCTTTTCCATTTGGAGTGCCAATTTCRTACTGCTTCTACCGATCTGCTTGCCAGTTATGATTTTTATATGCACATTTTCGAGGAATAGTTTAATTTATAATAGTCTTCCTATCTCAAAATCATTGTGGTTAATCGAAATTGTAATAGTAATGCATATTGTCTACTATATAAAAATAGCCTACTTAAAGCCAACAAATAAAAACATTGCAGCCTGCAGGTGGAAAATATCCTGGTTTTTAAAATAAATGTAGTATAAATCACATTGGGTACGCATGGCCTGTCTGCAAGGACCTTGAAACGTTGTATTAACTTGGGTCAGGCCTGAACCTCATGCTAGCAAACTTGCAACATTGTATAAAATATATTTCCGCCAGTGAGCTCCAGACAGACAGTGCTGTAGGCTATTTGCGCAAGGGTAAGATGTAATCAGGTAGGCCTATTTGATGACGTTTCCACCGGATCCGAGCATAACCCCTAAACCCCCCCGACCTTTCACGCTGAGTGGTTATCGAAAGACAGCTAGAAAGATGATCAAATGGGCTACGTTGAGGAACTATTGWCATTCTCAATGGATGTAAAAACAGACTGGGGTCTGCCCTAGATCCAACTATGTTGGTAATTCGTGTCATGTCTGACTACTGCAGTAGGTTACTGCCATGTGCTAGCTAACAGCCATGTGTCCATGTGCTAGTTAACAGCAACAATCCCAGACGAGCTAAATGTGAAAGCATCCAGCAGATATCAGCTTCTCATTAGCTAGCTAATGTTAGCTTTATTATAGTTATAAAGCATTGCTGACTGTTTAATGTTTTGAAATAACATATTTATTTGATACATTATATACATAGACTTGGCAAGCTCTTTGGCAGCAAGCTTTGGCGAGTAGAAAAATTGCCGTAAAAACAGAAGACCTGACTTTTTTTTTCTTTTCTTTTTCTCGGTTAATTACTTTTGATGCACCCATTGCAAAGATTTGTATAACTTGCTCCTTGTTCTATCTGTGCCTGTAGTCTACAGCAGCTGCCATTACTACAGCAGTGAAAAACCGGAGCCAGTAATTCCCAGAAAATCCCCAACAACTTGACCCCCCCCTCCCCTCCCCCAACGGGCCTACTGCCAAGTCAAATATTTTGATTAGTTGAATCAGTGTTACTGCTTGGCTGGAACAAAAGCATGCACCCACGCTAGTCTCTTCTTTCTTTGTTCTTATTATTGTTTCTTTGTTCTACCCCTATTTGATAAAGGTTAAATGCACACAAGTATTTTAATTGCTATGTCATGAACCACTGCAGTACATAACCTAGGCCCTTGTTTTATAAGATTTAGGATAGGCTGGCAAGTGTTTGTTTTTTTATGGATTAAGTAAGTTTACAATAGGCCAGCATTTTCACAGCTTCATTTTCAAATGACAGCCGGCTGTCATTCGTTTTTCCGTTTGACCTGTTTGGCTGTGTGCCATCRATTAATATTTGCCATGCTATTCATCAGGTAGTAGCCTAGTCCATGTTAACTGGTATGCTCACAACTATGAGAATAATTTAATGTTGGGAGCATTATTAAGATAAGAGCAGTGGTATCCTTTTTGCATAAATTATATTTTCTTCACCTGAGCAATAATGGATGGTAACCTACATAAATGTTTTATTTAAAACAAAAAACTTTATTAACTAGGCAAGTAAGTTAAGAACAAATTCTTATTTACAATGATGGCCAAACCCTAACCCGGACGATGCAGGGCCATATGGCACTCCCAATCATGGCCGGTTGTGATACAGCCTGGAATCGAACCAGGGTCTGTAGTGACGCCTCGGGCACTGAGATGCAGTGCCTTAAACTGCTGCGCCACTTGGGAYCCCAATGCAGTGGGAAGACGACTCCAAGACACATCTCCAATCAGAATACCTCAGTCTTAAAATATGACACATTAAGTTGGATAAAAACGGATAAAGGAGCAAGAAAATGTAGGCTAGTTCAAAACTAATTAGGACGTGGGCCAAAAACGAAAAACGTGTAGTTGCTCGATCCCTGTCGAGGGAGATGTTTTTTTGTGTACCGTAAAACATTCTTATGATGACTATAACATTTGTTTYCACCTTAAATTCTTGCACATTTTCCCATAAGTATATTTCAACACTGTCTGCTCAGGCAAATATGCTGAACTACTAAACTTGGAACCAATCAGAACTCCGGCAGGGCTTGTTCAAACTGCAGTAGGATGGTTCTCCTCACAGGTGAGTGAATAGCACTTGGTTGATCTCTGGGAGCAGGACACTGGAGAGCTGAAGAGATCATGTGAGACAAAAGTGAGGGCCAAGAATAAATAAAAAATAAATCGGCACAGCAAAGGAATGTAGTTTGGCAGCTAGAAAATGAACATCCTGCCAGTCTGAGGCAGGGTACTCTTCAATCATCCTACTCCAACTATTAACAGGGATAATGCGCCATTTCTTATTTGTCAGTATGGATGAATTTAGTGGGTCCTGCCTTGATTACTTGGAATAAACTGCTAGCTGTGCCGGAATGACATGGTATCTAGTCATAAAGCTATTTGCTCCAGCTAGCTAGCAACAGATCTACTTGTTAACTCAGCAAATGTATTATTAAAAGCCAAACAGCAGATGTAAGATATAGGTTAGAGCTTCATGAAAAGGTATCTAGTTGACAGTAGGCTGTTTTTCCTGTAAGGAGGCATTCGGACTGGAGTTGCTGAGTGCGAAGGGGGAAATCTGGTGTTGGCCCTTGTGAGGGTAGCACAAGGCCCGTGCACATTCCCACAGAACGGGCCCTGTGAACGGACTGAAGCCCCTCCCCCTCTATGGTCTTTAATTTCAATTAGCTATGGCTGATCGTTCACTTTGATGGCATTAGTCGCTCCTCCAAGCCTCGACACATTTCCCTCTGCTCTCGTGCCACTCTGTTAGTTTTGCTAAAGCCGACGGAATTAACTTCAGRGATGGATTCGCCAAATGCTTGCCTTCCACTTCCTTTTTCAAGCCTATGTCACATACACAAGCTCACACATATCAGCCCAGTAATGTTTCTTTTCCTTTTTTGTTGACTTTAGTTTTTTCAGTGCCGCAGGGATCTTCTCTGCGTTCTTTTGGGACGCGGTGTTCTCTCATGGTTGACATAGTTCTCTTCCAAAAACTGGTTACACAACTCCRGTCAGACAGTAAAGTTGAACACCTCACTGACACCTGGTGTTGTAACTTTATTATGCAAAATCCTCACAAGGCACTCGATGCTTTTCCCTTTTCACAACCGATATCGAATTAGAGTGGTCTGTCCATCCACCTTCAGTCTGTTTTGCAGATCACAGTATGCGATAGGCTAACTCTCCAACTTAAAACATGAGCCCATTTGTGACCGCTTTGAAACTTGAGTAGAACTACAAGAAGTCTAGTACTTTCATCCTCTCTTTTAACACGCTTCCTTTATTTCTCTCTGCATTGTTGCTTTTACTCAAAATATATCTCCCCGAAGCCATGCCCCTGTACTGTGACAGCTCGCAACCTCAGAATATATTCCTGCATGCTCTCAGGARTTTATAAATAGCCAGCGCAGTTAGTTGCCAATTATTGGCTTCACCCTTGAGTGACCTTGGCCTGGTGAGTAGACACTCTGAGGCAGTATTGTAAACAGATGAGCACAGCTGATCTCCCTCTACTGCCTTTCACTGTCATGAACGTGCTCACTGTGTGTTCATATTTTCTTCGATTTGTTTTGTATTTGCTCATAGTAACCACTCTAGCACTTTCAAATGGCTATTTTCTTGTCATTCAGCCTAAAAATAGTTGGTGCATGGAATGCCTACTGCAGTTATGTCCTTTTACAAGGTCACTTTGACTTGGCTATAAGGCCCTCAAATGCCTTTACACCAGCAGAAAAGTTTCCCACTTGCAGGAATTAAGATTTATTTTTGATGTAGTGCATTTCTTTTCCCTGCAAAAGAGTTTGTCGCTGAATGTAAACTCACTTTGATGTCTCTGGCTAATATATAGTCCATGAGCCAYGGGGGTCGTCGGTTGGGCTCACTTGGGCTGACGATGTCTCACAGGGATTTTCTTGAAGGCCTATGTTAGTGATGAGCAGGTTAACTTATAACCCGCAGTCCCTGCGGTTATATCTACGGGGCAGGTGGGTTTAGGGTCATTAAATATTGTGTGGGGTTGAATAAAGGTTTCATTCTTGTGTAGTTTATATCTATAGGCTATATAGAGGTTTTGTCTTTCATTATTTTAGGCTTTCTGGCATTTGTGTGTAAGKTTGAGGGCCTAACTGTACTCGCACCAAATAGCTTACCCGCCAATCTCTTTTGGAAATGGGCAGAAAAACCCACGGAGGCAAGAAGGACAATGTCGAACTTTATTTCATTAAGAGAATGACTACGAAATGGAGAGTTGAACATAAAGGGAGGGCCCAAAAATGATTTGGTGAAGTGGTAAAAGAGGATGATAGCAGTGTTATGTTATGTGCGATTGTGAGGCGCTATACAAATTCCACAGTCACAAGATGGGGACTTCAAGGGAACTGTAAGCTGCCGTTTAGATCGGTTAAATGGAAACTGAAATCTAGGCACTGACTGTAGGTCTATAACCACTCCCATAGCCTTAATAATAACTCCTGTGCATATGCGGATCCTGTGATGGCCCTGTATCTACAAATCTTTTTAAAACCCTGTTCTAGCTGTGAGTGTCAAATGTGGTGCCTTTATCACCAAAGTTACAATCCAAAAACTGCCCCACCACATGGAATTCTATGACTAAGCTTCCAACATTCTAACGTCAATGGCACAATGTGGGTTATTTTTAAACAAGAGTTGTAGCTGGTGTGCTTTCAGTGACATTTCCAGATCCACTTGTCAAAGGTTAAAATGTATCAGGGGTTTCCTTTTCCTAKGCAACTTATACAGATAATTCTGATACTTTAGGTCATGTAGTGCATGTGGACACCTGCTTGTCGAACATCTCATTCCAAAATCATGGGCATTAATAAAGAGTTGGTCACCCCTTTGCAGCTATAACAGCCTCCACTCTTCTGGGAAGGCTTTCCACTAGATGTTGGAACATTGCTGCAGGGACTTGCTTCCATTCAGCCACGAGCATTAGTGAGGTCGGGCACTGATGTTGGTGCATTAGGCCTGGCTCGTAGTCGGTGTTCCAATTCATCAGTGTTTGATGGGGTTGAGGTCAGGGCTCTGTGCAGGCCAGTCAAGTTCTTCCACACCGATCTCGACAAACCATTTCTGTATGGACCTCGCTTTGTCCACGGGATCATTGTCATGCTGAAACCGGAAAGATCCTTCCCCAAACTGTTGCCACAAAGTTGGGAGCACAGAATTGTCTAGAATGTCATTGTATGCTGTAGGGTTAAGATTTCCCTTCACTTGAACTACGGGGCCTAACCCGAACCATGAAAAACAGCCCCAAACCATTATTCCTCCTCCACCAAACTTTACAGTTAGCACTATGCATTGGGGAAGGTAGCGTTCTCCTGGCATTCGCCAAACCCAGATTCGTTCCGTCGGACTGCCAGATGGTGAAGCGTGATTCACCGCTTCAGAGGACGCTTGTCCAATGGCGGCGAACTTTACACCACTCCAGCCGACGCTTGGCATTGCGCATGGTGCGCTTAGGCTTGTGTGTGGCTGCTCGGCCATGGAAACCCATTTAATTGAAAGACAATTTTTACATGCTTCAGCACTCGGCGGACCTGTTCTTGAGCTTGTGTGGCCTACCACTTCCCGGCTGAGCGTTGTTGCTCCTAGATGTTTCCACTTCACAACAGCTCTCCCAGTTGACCGGGGCAGCTCTAGCAGGGCAGAAATTTGACGAACTGACTTGTTGGAAAGGTAACATCCTATGACGGTGCCTCGTTGAATGTCACGYCGCTCTTCAGTAAGGTCTGTGTACTGCTAATGTTTGTCTATGGAGATTGCATGGCTCTGTGCTCAATTTTATGAACCTGTCAGCAACGGGTGTGGCTGAAAAAGCCAAATCCACTAATTTCAAGGGGTGTCCACATACTTTTGTAAATATGAGTTATGTACGCTAGAGGTCAAGGTTCTGTTGACTTGAACATTCCAGAAATGTGTCTGATAGCTGTGAATCTAAGCTTTCCAATAATATATTATTGATGTGAGCAATAGCTTGTTGTATACTGAACCCTATGAGATGGATGGAGGGATGGAAAAGTAGCGCAGAGAATGCTACCATTGATGTAGTGCTATCACACATTTTCCAACTCGAGGGACAAAAAAATTACTTAGACATCGTTGGCCCAAGTGAGCCCGATGGCCCAAATTTGGGGATCTGGCTCATGGACTAAAAGGCCCTTTGAGTCACAAGGAGCTCTCCAATGTGGAAGAATAGCCCCTGTGTTGGTGCTGAGAGCAGTGCCTGGCTCTCAGGCTGCTGGGCCACATCCAGACCATGCTGCTCCACTTATCTCCCTGCCACAGCAGGGGCTTTTGGCCCGCAGTTGCCCACTCAAAGGAGGCTTTATGGGTACACCATGGYCAACCTCCTCTCCCACCCCCTGGAATAGCACATCCCTCGGGTCTAAAAATCAGATGTTTGTGTGTCCAAATCTGCTGTTGGGGTATCTGTGTTGAAATGTCTAAAACTGAGCTAAATGAGGATTCCCTGGTATTGTACAGGGAAGTGACTGACACTCTTTGCCCCTAGTATGTTTTCAGGCTCATGTAGGCAAGGCCTAAAGCTGTTTTGAAAGACTAAACCTAAAGATCCACTATGAAGAAATCCCTCCGCCATTTCCTGGTTGCTAAAATTCTTGTAGTTTGCCTAATTTCAGTTGTGACAACAATCAAGTAGTGTAGAGAATCATTGTACCATCTAAACCGCTGGGAAATATATTTTCCATAACCAAAAATATTGTATTTTCAGCTGTTTTAAAGCTGGTGTACAAAACCAAATGTAAAAGACACAAAAACAAAACTTGAAACCGCGAGGCATAGAAATAAGGCACATAGAACGGATCTACCGCTTGCTTCTTAGACTTGTTTTCAATAAGTGACAGATCTATAATGCAGATTTCTAATGAATTTGGTTGGGTCGCCCAAAAAGTTACATATTTCATTTTTGTTATTATTAATCACACAAGTGAGTCAATGTATGAGTATCCAGCATTAATTTGTCAGACACAGAAATCACACTTTGATAAGCCCTCTATCTAAGAGCTTCAGCTCTTATATTCCTGTTTGAACTTGCCTTTGTCTCTCTGAGACGGTGATGCTGAATTGGCGGTAATTACACACACACACACATACACACACACACACACACGCACACCGTTCCGGCTCTGCTAATGACTTTTAAAGTTGGAAGATGTTAGTTGTGGGCTGCAGTAATGTGTAATGTCTTTCCATCAGTGTAGGTCGTAGTGTACTGCGGCTGGGTCCCTGGGCTCTGGGCCCCGGTGACAGTCTGTCTGCAGCGCTGTGCCGCGGCTCCTGCCCCGTTATCTGATACCTCCGCACAGCTTAGGTTGCCCAGCAACCCCCTCGGCCTGCTTTATTTGACTATAGGGTTTGTGCGCAAAATTTTAGGGCAGAAATAAAATTGATATGTTTGGCTAAATCAAAAGTTTTTATTTTCATGCAGACATATCAAGACTGGTGATATGCAGTCCTTCCCGAACTGTCGTTGACACGCTTCGGTTCATTTACAACGTCCCATTTGCTTGGTGCGTGACTAACTTGAGGCTCACACTCTCTCCTGCTCAGGTCTCCATGGTGCCATGCTGGATTTCTGTCTCCAGCATCAATATGTTCTCTATCCCTATGGATCTGTATGACCCCCTGCACCAACGCTGGTCTCTCTACAAGCTTCCTCAACATGCCCCCGCACCATGGATCCCCCAGTGAGGTAAGGCTGCTCTCTCTGGCTGTTACAGTGAATCAGAGGGATCACTCCTGCTTTAGATTATACTTGTGATGATACATGTTCAACCCCATACGGTGTGTAATTTGTGCAAGATGTGTTGTGGTCACATGCTTGGTTGGTGAATGCATCTCTGTTTGGATTCCTTCTCCGAGCCTTTTTCTTTAACCTAACAAATGTTTGTTTCTCTGCGGAGGGCACCGGTGATTACCACACAACCTGATTATACCCCTCCCCCTCTGAGGAGATTAAACCCTGACCTCTCCCGGCAGACAGAGCTGGCCAATCAGCGGGTGGTTACCCGGCTCTTAATTGCAGGCACAGATTGGGTCATTGGAGCTGTCTGCTGATGTGATTAATAACTGGAGGAATAAGAGCAGGAAAGGACCTGATTGCACATGCTCCCAGAGGTTTACATATCTGAGTTTTCCATGGGTGGAGTGACTCCCACCATGAGAGAACATCTAGAATGGGTTATTTTTGGGCGGGGGACATTTTTTTTTTTTTTTATAAAAAGAGGTATCTCCTTGTCATTAAGTCACCATCTTAGTTCACAGTTTAAACATGTATAAAAGATGAGAAGACAATGAACTGATCGGTGGCTTATATGTTCTCTTTTGTTTTTGTTTGAGGGGAAAAAAACACTGAGACTGAGTTTGCGCACTCCGCCGTCAGACCTTCAAACAGAGTCAGGGAGTCTACTCGAGCAAATTGCTACCATATGTTCACAGAGGATGTTGAACCCAATATATTTCAAGTCCTCACTTTTAAACAGGACTTAAGGCGAGTTGGTGAGTTTCCCAATTTGTGCCGGTCTACTTTTGTGTCCAACTTTTTCTCCTGAATCATCACTCAGACTGAAGAGTGGTGTGACTTTAAGAAAGCAACTGGGATCTTCTCTCCTTATAGAGGTAGTGGTTGAGGGTGACACACAGGTATGGTTACTGGGTTAATTAAGCAATTTACATACCATCATGCCTAGGTTCATGTATAAAAATTCCCAATTGCCCATTATTTGGCTACCATGGCGAGAAGAAGAGATCTGTTATTGGAACGAGCGGTCTCAAAGGAGCATAGGGGGTTTAAGAATCGTACCCTTTTTAAAAAATGTAGCCTAAAATTACATACCCAAATCTAACTGCCTGTAGCTCAGGACATGCATATTCTTGATACCATTTGAAAGGAAACACTGAAGTTTGTGGAAATGTMAAATTAATGTAGGACAATATAACACATTAGATCTGGAAAAAGATAATGCAAACAAAAACATGTTTTATTTTTTATTATAATCTTTGAAATGCAAGAGAGAGGCCATAATATAATATTGCCGTTTAGGCGCTATTTCGATCTTGGCCACTAGATGGCAGCAGTGTATGTGCAGTTTCAGACTGATCCAGTGAAGCATAGCAATACTGCACACATCTTTTTTATCAAGTCTGCCCAAATGTGCCGAATTGGTCAATTTATATATMTTCAAGTACATAACTATAGAGAACATACAAAAATTATATGGTAATAAAACATTGAGTTTACACACTCCCAGGAAGGTCATACATGATGGAAAATTTGCTTCCCTACAGAAACGACACAAACCTTCACATATCTAGATGGTGGGGTGGGTGTGGGGCCAGAAACAGCAGGGGTTCAAACTTTAGAACTCAGTTCCTACATTTGAATATAAAAATATATTTTATCAAATAAAACTATGCTACATTTTTATCTCTGGGACCCTCAGGATGACAAATCAGAGCAAGATTACTGAATTTAAGTACATCAGAGGTGAATGTATCAAACCAAGTGCCGTGATAAAAGTTTGTTGTGCACTCTCCTCAATAGCATGGTATTTTTGTCACTGTAATATCTACTGTAAATTGGACAGCGCWGTTAGATTAACAAGAATGTAAGCTTTCTGCACATAAGACATGTCTATGTCCTGGAATGTTGATGTTACTTACGTCATTCTAGTCACATTAGCGCGCGTTAGCAATGCCCAAACCGGACTTGTCGCGTGCATTGCAAAATAAATGTACACATGCATGTTATTCAGTCATTGCACCCACACTGCTCGCGCGCGCCAACGAATGTCTGCGTTGCCAGGCGCTAAAATATAAGTTGATTCTATTTGTGACGCAGAACGCAATGCAAGTCCTGCCTCTCCCATCTCCTCATTGGTTTTTAGAAACGTATACCCACGTGCCATCMTCTCATTGGTTTTTAGGAACATATACCCAGGTGGGTGATGGAAAGATGAACTGAGGTCGGTTGTGGTAATACACCTTATTATGAAAGTTAGTTTCCAATCGCAATATGAAGAAAAAGAAGCCTGGAAGGAGGAGAGATGACTAGAAACGATTCGGTTGAACGTTTTATGTGTCGATTAATTGTCAGAGTAGAGGACCTTGTGCATTTAAGGTAAAATAACTCAATGTTTGTCCAGGGACAAATTAGCTAGCAACAGCAAGCTAGCTAGCTAAATAGGACAAATTAGCTACCAACTGCAAGCTAGCTAGCTAAATTGCCATAAATGTTTAATGCTTTTCAACCTGTCCCCAAATTAATCTAATCAAATTTTATTGGTCACATACACATGGTTAGCAGATGTTAATGCGAGTGTAGCGAAATGCTTGTGCTTCTAGTTCCGACCGTGCAGTAATATCTAACAAGTAATCTAACAATTTCCCAAKAACTACCTTATACACACAAATGTAAAGGAATGAATAAGAATATGTACATATGAATACATGGAAAAGCGATGGCCGTGCGGCATAGGCAAGATGCAGTAGATGGTATAGAGTACAGTATACATATGAGATGAGTAATGTAGGGTATGTAAACATTATATAAAGTGGCATTGTTTTAAAGTGACTAGTGATATATTTATTACATCCAATTTTTTATTATTAAAGTGGCTAGAGATTGAATCAGTATGTTGGCAGCAGCCACTCAATGTTAGTGATGGCTGTTTAACAGTCTGATGGCCTTGAGATAGAAGCTGT
>NC_036865.1:9952397-10002651 GCF_002910315.2 Salvelinus sp. IW2-2015 | reverse complement strand
CAAACCACAGCATGCAGATTTTTTTAAATGACGTTTCTGTTATTTATTTTGAAGCTGGGCTGTGATTGCTCTGGCTGACTGGGCCTCCCATGAGGATTACTTATTTTGGGCTGATTGGCTGTTTAGGCTCAAGCGGTTGGAATCGGCTGTGTCATGGCTGTTATTTTAGGATCCTTCCAGCCCTCTTGACAGCTCTCCCATTGCTAGCAGAGGATTTCTATTTCTCTATGGAATATAGTGTGGGTGTGCGGTGCTCATCACAGAGGCTCATTTTTAGAAGCCTCACTGGGAACATAATGGCCAGCTCTCTCGTGGGCTGAAGTATTCCAACTTGAAGTTGAGACAAGTTCAGCCTCTATGGTGTCAATGACCAAGAAGAATCTGGTTTCAGACACTGAAGCTGTTAACCTTGGAGGTGCTTCTCCTGCAGCTGCAGCTAATGTACAGCAGTAGTCAAAGGGTTTGAATATATTTATCTGCCGAACCTAGCTCTAGTGTTGTTTAAAAAAAAAATCTACTGCAACTCATATTCTGCTGTGAGTACCCATCTGAAGTTTATATTATTTTGGTCCTTGGAGATCCCTTTTGGTTATACCTGACCCCTGACTGTCTCGTAGTCTTGCTCTGGTCCTAGGGCTCCAGCCTGTTCTTTTTCCGCCCAACCAGACAGGGTGGCATTGACACTGCTCAAAGCCTCTTCTCAAAATCCCATGTCAGACTGCATTAGTTATCTCCTGCCCTGATTGGCCCTACTTTTGCAGCCATGGCGCTGTCAAGGTCCTGGCTGTTACACTGTCACCTTGGACAGGGATAGGGGGAAGGGAAGTCCTCTACAGGGAGCTGTGGCAAAGCAGCACTGGCCACAGGATGGACATGATAGTTAAATTAATTTAAAACCACACTGCCATGGTATTGTCGCCTTGTTTTACATGGATAACATGGCTTTATTGAAGTCCTTATGAATCTGGTTAGTGCAGCAGGTAGCATAGTGGTTAGCCTAGCCTAGCGTTGGGCCAGTAACCGAAAGGTGGCTGGTTCGAATACCCAACCCGACAAGGGAAAAATCTGTTTGTGGTCTTGAGCAAAGCACTTAACCTTAATTTGCTCCAAGGGGCCATACTACTATGGCTGCCCCTGTAAACAACAKATTTCACTGCACCTATCCGGTGTAAGTGACAATAGAACATATACTCTCTGCCAAGCGGATGACCAATGTGATCTAATGCAATGTAGCTTCATCTCGTCATGTCTACCAGGCTGTAATCATGTCCATATGGCAGCAGGCCCCTCCGCTGAGCTAAACGCATTAACGCCTCGAGGCCAGCTAGCAGGGCAGGTGTTGTCCTGCTGTCTTGTTGCACCACTGTTGATCAACAGTGCCTCCTGTTGTTATACCTGCATAGGGTGGAAACAGGCAGATCTGTTTGCGTAACCCTTGACTGAATTATCTCTACATGGCAATTAACCTTCACCCCACCGATGGTTCAACTGGAGGTCTGTCTGCAGTAGGTACCCCATAAGAAAATGCTGGGCCCCACGTGCCTGTGAAATTAGACCACCATCTGTTTGGTTGGCATGACTGGTACACTGCTTGTTCTGAACAAAGCAAGAGTGCTGTCCGCTTTGTCAAAACTGGTCAGCCTTGTGTTCCAGTTGGCTGAACATGCATCTGCCGCAGTGTTTCTAAACCTAGCTTATTTGTTTCATTATCTGTGGAGGAGGATGATGGGCATTTTCTGTTATATCCCTCTGGTATATGTACTGGTATGCACACTCAGGCAAGCGTAACATACTATTGTAAAGTACTGACTGGCTATGGTGTATTTATTTATGCGGAGTCGTCTGCACATGACAAATTACACCATGCACATGTTAGTCACAAAGCAATGTTGATTTTATTGAGAGGGTGGCAACTGGTGAGTGTTAGGGCTATCCTTGGAAGCCCAGGCTTCTACTGTACTGTTCGAAAGCCTGGGGAAGATCTCCTTTCAGAAAGAAGATAAAAAGGGTTGGAGTACGGCATGGAGTCTAGATGGGAACTAGTGACGCATTGCCACTTATCAAGATTCCGCATGGATGGAGTTCCAAAGAGACTTCCAATACAAAACGAATACTACATAGGCTACTAAAACGTTGTCTGACACTGTAGGAAAAGAGAAAAAAAACAAATCACAAGGGAATGCCTCTACCACAGAACAAGGAGCCAGATGTTTCACCGGATGTATAAATCTGAAGCATATGGTTGGAATTTTCACACACGCTCTTTACGGATTAATCCCGGTTTCAACTGTACTGGGCTGATGTCAACGTTGTGAAGGGAGTGCCCCATGGTGGCGTTGGGGTTATGGTATGGGGAGGCATAAGCTACAGACAACGAACCCAATTGCATTTTTATCGTTGGCATTTTGGGGCCCATTGTCGTGCCATTCATCTGCCGCCATCACCTCATGTTTCAGCATGATAATGCACAGCCCCATGTCGCAAGGATCTGTACACAATTCCTGGACGCTGAAAATGTCCCAGTTCTTCCATGGCCTGCATACTCACCAGACATGTCACCCATTGAGCATGTTTGGGATGCTCTCGATCAACGTGTACGACCAAGTGTGCCAGTTCCCGCCAATATCCAACAACTTCGCACAGCCATTGAAGAAGAGTGGGACAAAATTCCACAGGTCACAATCAACAGCCTGCTCAACTCTATGCGATGTCGTGCTGCATGAGGCAAATGGTGGTCACACCAGATACTGACAGTTTTCTGATCCACAACCCTAACCTTTTAAAAGATATCTGTGGTCAATAGATGCATATGTATTTCCAGTCATGTGAAATCCATATATTAGGGCCTAATAAATGAATTTCAATTGACTCGGTCATAAGATACTGTGATACCCGGCAACCAGAATAACCATTCCTTTTAAAATAATAAGAATTTAAAAGCACTATGAAATACCTTATGCAGGGCCAGTCAAGCTGTGGCGATGTACTTTTTGCTGTGATAACTACAACCCTAAGTTGGATGGGGGGGGACAGAGGTGGAGCTAATACAATGCATCCAAATGAAGGCGTGGATAGTGTTTTTTTTTTTTTATTACGCCAGTGTCTAACTTGATACGTCTGTCCCTCTTTCTCGCAGTGGCTTCTTGATAACGCAGCACACAGTATCTAACAGGCTCTTTCAAGCACTCTGCATTATTCATAGGGCCAGAGAGAGCTCTGTGTACACTCTAAGGGGTTTTGCATGTCTGCACAAACTGCACTTGGTGCATTTGAGTGTGTGTGTGTGTGTGTCTTGATTTTGTTAGAGCTGATAGATTCCATCTCTGGCAAAGATGGTCAGGTAGAGAGGCTGAAAACAACAGCAGATGTAACAAACATCTTACATGTGAATGTAAGTAGGCTATTTAAGAACTAGGCTAGACTAAATGGAGTAGGCCTAGGTCTATTTCTGGCTTTGCTAATCTAAAAATAGAATTCATGAGCATTAGTTAACCTTGTCTATACTACGGAGTCTGACTGGATCCTTTAATACATATTCATTAAAGTGCAATTTAGTCCAGGATAAGACTTAATTTAGGTCAGTTAAACTGTCCATATTATAAAAATGTTTTTGTGAATAATCCATTGTACGCTATTCCCACTGACATGTCTGGAGCTCCATAAAGCAGTCTTTCCTGTGCCACTGCACTCATACAGTAATTATACAGTATCTCCACTGCTTGCTTTACGTTCATCACACATCCAGTAAATTAGAGGTTATTATGACACACCCCCAGTAGTGAATATTACAGTTCCCCTGGCCCCCCTCCCTGACTGACGCTCCAGCCACATCATCATGACATACAGTATCAGAGTCCCCCGGGTGCACCGGGCCGTAGAGATCCGTTATGCAACACGCCAGCGAGACGGAGGGAGGGCAGCAGAGGGCCCACTCCAACCCTCCCCTGACCTTTTTGACATTGAGAGACATGAGGACATCCTTGAACGCATGCGTGCATCTTGCATATTGTCACACTGGGGTCATCGCTGTTCATTTCATTGGCGTCTGTGGGGTCTGTTTCACGGATTGGAGGACGTTTGTTTTGTTCCTCTGCTGCAGGGTGTGCTGTTTGGGCCTAGTATCTGTCAGGGACTTCACCCTCCATGTGGGGTAAGTTATGTCATAAGGCATGTCATCAATATTGGAGGAAAAACAAAGTGATTTGTCCATAGCCCTAGAAGGGAGATGGGTAACTTCCTGACTATCAGCAGTCCCTCTGTTATTACAGCAGCTTTCCCAGAGGGTAGCAGTAGTTTGTTTTCATTTAAAATAATAGTCCTATTAACTTGCCATAAAGTTACACATTCTGTCCCAAGCAAGACTCTAGGAAATACGGTGTGCTCAGAGAAGCGCTGACACCAATTTAGACTTCATACACCGTAGACATTGTGGCGTATTTCATTKTGCCGTACGTCATCTTCAGAGTCTTGCCTCGCTACTGAACGGACAAGTGTAACAACGCAAGATGGCATTTATTTTTGGAATATTGCAAAATCATTCAAAAAAGGATAAATATGTTTTAGGTGATAATAAAACATGTTTTGTTACTTTTTCATCAACTTGTTTCTCTAACTTTATAGCAAGTCAAGCTGGCTTGCACTGCAGAACTAAAAATCTAGCCTAGGTTTAAGATGCCACTATAGCTAGTGACCTCCCCCTAATAATTGTCATAAAAAAACAAACGTCCTTAATCACATTAAACTTAAATGGGAGGCAACAGCCAGTGTGTATTTAACATTACTATTAAAATAGTACTCACTTATAGGAATGGGTAATTGTTTACAAGTTGCTAGCTATCCCATAAAGCCATCACCGAAAACCTGCAGAGTTTTGGTAACTTCCTGTTCTTCGACACTGGCTGGACTGAAGACGATGCTTAGTTTGGAACATTTGAAAGTATGCGGCGTCCGTCTCGCAATGGAGCCTTCAACCGCAAGGGGGTGTTGCGATTCCACTCCATTGTGGACGTCCCCATTTGAAATGCATGACATACGGCACAACGTAACATTATTGGTAATGTGAACGAGGCTTGACTCTGACTTACGGCCATGTAGAACTTCCTCATTATAAAGGGTTGCATTGAGCAAGGCTAAGGTGCAGTGTGTTTTACACAGCATTTTCTGTCTGATATTTTTAACGTCTCTCTGAAATGTCATGATCTCCACTGCTCCCAGGTCAGAATTCTGCAGTGGTTGCAGCTTAACCTCAGACTGAAGTCTAGCTGGATGAAACCGTTTGGAAGGAAGGGAGGAAAGGTGCAGGTTACAGGCTGTTGTAACGAGGACTTTGTCATGACCCTCTTTGAACCACATGACCCTCTGAATTCTTAGGATAGAGCCAAGCAACATCTGGTTTTACTCTGTATGAACAGGGAAGAGTTGTTTTTTCCTAAACAGTCTGAACTTTGAACCCCCATCCTGATAACTAACACATTATGATCTAGGCTTAATATTTTAAACTATTTTAGTTCTGTACACATCTGTGTACAATTGGAATGGATAGCAGAACTTTGTAGTCTTAACTTATTTTTATCTAACTGTTATTTTTATCTAACCTTTAACTAAGTCAGTTAAGAACAAATTCTTATTTACAGTGACTGCCTAGGGACAGTGGGTTAACTGCCTTGTTCAGGGGCAGAACGACAGATTTTGACCTTGTCATTTCAGGGATTCGATCTAGCAACCTTTCGGTTACTGGCCCAACGCTCTAACCACTAGGCCATCTAAAATTAGCCATCTAAAATCTTAATGTTTTCTACTTTAGTTTTTGAAGAACAATGTAAAATGCTGACGTTGTCTCTCCCCTGCGTGTGTGTTCCAGATATGGCCTAATGGGCAGATTGAAGAGGATCCTCCTGTGGGTGCTGGGAGTCTACATAACCATCCCCTTCATCGTCAAACTATGCCCCTCCATTCAGGCAAAACTAGTCTTTTTAAATTTTGGTAAGTATAGATATAGAAACCAGTAAGGCATGTTTTGTTCAATCTAGTTTGCATTGATTTAAGATTTTTTTTTTAATAAAACATTTATGAGACGAAATAAGCTTGCTTCATCAGTTAACTCTGGCCTCTGCGTGTTTCATTTGGTAGGTGGATACTTGTAGCTCATTTAGTAAGTGTGCATACTGCATACATAAGCAAGGGTGCATGTGCTAATGTGTGCACATGAGAGCCTGCTCATCAATTGAACCTGAAACCCAACACAGCACGAAACTCCAGACAGAGGCAGTTAAGAGGGTGTATATTCCATCTGCAAGCATGCAATACACAGCCTTCACCGCTCCCTCCATCTGATATGCAGTGTGTAACTGTAGTAGTTTCATGCATTATAGGCAGCAATGGGCAGGATTGCACCTAAAACATTGATTCAGTAGTACTGAGTGGTGTGTTGTGACCACATCTGATTCTAGTTACTTGGTTTCAACCAATCAACATCCAGTACTGGAACTACCCATTGTAAAACATGTAACCCCATCAGATTTGAACATGCTTTTCTGTCCCACTCAGTGACATCTGATTTTCTTTTGCGATCTTTTGAATGGTTTGCAGTGCAGCTAAAGACCCAAACGTCTTGTGGATGGCAGACAGTTAGAGGTTTTCTTTGTTTTCAGTGAGGAAGTGAAACAGTATATGTCTGTACAGGAAGTGGACGGTGACTTGTGACTGTCTCGTGTAACCTTATAGAGTGGAAAGTGGCAGAGCCCTGCTATTTCTAGAGCAGCTGTCCTGTGGATTTTAGCTGAGCGCTGCTGCTTTGTCAGTGATATCTTATTGTCTTAGCACATCTAACACAGCCTCTGTCTACCCTCTACCCAACCCCACCCCCTGCAGTGCGGCTGCCCTATTTCATTGACTTGAAAAGGCCACAAGACCATGGCTTGAACCACACCTTTAACTTCTACCTGCAGCCAGAGACTGGTGTCAACATTGGTGTATGGTAAGAAGACATGTGCACACACCAGCTGCTTGGCTAAGACTGTGTGGGATGGATCTCGTACTTTCTTTCTCGCTCTCTACTTTCACATATCAAGTCAATGATGACACAGGTGACAATAGGAAAAATAATAATACTCAATGAGTAGTAACCAGTAACAGGACACTTCAGGAAGAAATGATTTAGGACAATAATGAAATGGTGAGAAAGATACAAGTAGCAATGTTGCTGCTCTGGTTGGTCATTCCACTGGCTGTCCCTARGGGTGTGGCAGGAAGCTACATATTTTGCAGCTAATATGGCATAAAGGTTTTTTTGTTCCAGGAGATATTGGATTTTCTCCTTTTCTGTTTTCAAAGTATTTGTTTTAGATTCTGGGTAAGAAAATTGCCTGCATSTCTGTATAGTTCTCGCAGTGTAGGAGAAAATGCAGCTCTGTCTTGGCCTTTCTGAGGGCAGAGTGTGACGGTCAGTTTCTATTGCCAGGCCGTGCTCACTTAGTCTGTACGTAGTCAGTGTTTTTCTCCGTTTTCTATCAGTCYCGGTGGTAATATAGTCTGCCACCATGTACTGTCTGTTTAGYGCCAAATAGCATTGACGTTTACTTATATTTTTTGTGGTGTCTTTCCAATAGGTGAGCTTTTTATTTTTACTTRGTGATGATTTGGTTGGGACAGGTTTTCTGAGTGCTGTCCTGAGGCTTTGTTGGGTAGGTAGGGGTTAGTGAACTGAGCCAGCTGGCTGAGGACTCATTTCTATGGTCATCTCTTGGCTTTTYAGGGCTTTGTAATGGTATGAGTGGTGGTCACTTGTTTTTCTAAATGATAACATTTGGTGGCTCTTTTCTTGGATATTAATCAGAAGAGGGAATTGGCCTAATTCTGRTCTGCATGCGTTTGGAGTTGTTTRCTCTGTACTCTGAGGATGCTCTTACAGAATTCCTCATGCTGGGTTTCAGTTGGGGTGTTTGTCCCATTTGTCATTCTTGCTTTGTAAACAGACCCCACACTTCACTGCCATATAGTGKAATTGGTTCTATTATTGATTAGAATATTTTGACCCAGATGTTAATTGCTGTTTAATTTAATAGATTGTTCAATGGCATAGAAAGCCCTCCTTCCTTTCTTTCAGTTCATTCACGGCCAAGTTGAAGTTCCCTGTGGAGCACATTTTTTGTCGTGTGTGTGTGTGCGCGTTATGAGTGGAGTCTAGTAAAAAGGTATGTTGGTTWCCCTGACATCTGGACCTTTTCTMGAATATCATAATGTTTGTATTTTTGAGATGGACTCTCTGTGCCCAGGTTTGACACAACTGTTGCAGATGATCTAATTGTGGCTGTAGCCCCTCTTGTGGGGGACAGCGGCACCAGATCATCTGCATACAGGAGCCATTTTATTTCTGTGTCATTACGAGTGAGATCGGGGGCTGTTGATCGCTCAAGCTTTTTGATTTAACATGTTTATCATTTAGGGTATGCAAGGTATAAATATGGTTTGATCATTTGGTAGGAATCCAATTTGACTTTTGCTCAGGACATTACTGCACTTTCTCAGTGACCACAATCTGCTGTTCATGATGGCGTCTCTCGATCCGGCTCTCGTCTCTCTCATCAAATTGTATTTGTCACATGCGCTGAATACAACAGGTATAGATGGACCTTACGTGAAATGCTTACTTTCAAGCCCTTAACCAACAATGCAGTTCAAGAATAGAGTGAAGAAAATACGATTACATGACAATAACAAGGCTATATACAGCGAGTACCGGTACCAAGTCAATGTGCGGGGGTACAGGTTAGTCGAGGTAATTTCTCCATGTAGGTAGGGGTAAAGTGACTATGCATAGATAATAAACAGCGAGTAGCAGCAGTGTAAAAACCAAGGGGGGGGGTCAATGTAAATAGTCCGGGTGGCTGTTTGATTATTTGTTCAGCAGTCTTATGGTTTGGGGGTAGAAGCTGTTAAGGATTATTTTGTACCTAGCGCTCTGGTACCGCTTGCCGTGCGGTAGCAGAGAGGACAGTCTGACTCGGGTGACTGTAGTATTAAAACATTTTTTGGGCCCTCCTTCTGATGCCTAGTAGGTATATAGGTCCTAGATGGTAGGAAGCTTGGCCCCAGTGATGTGTTGGGCTGTACGCACTAACCTTTGTATTGCCTTACGGTTGGTTGGATGCAGAGCAGATGCCATACCAMGCGGTGATGCAACTGGTCAGGATGCTCTCAATGGTGCAGCTGTAGGACTTTTTGAGGATCTGGGGACCAATGCCACATTTTTTCAGTCTTCTGAGGGGGAAAAGGTGTTTTCGTGCCCTCTTCATGACTGTCTTGGTGTGCTTGGACCATGTTAGTTTGTTGTTGTGGACGCCAAGGAACTTGACGCTCTCGACCCGCTCGACTACAGCCCCGTCGACCTTAATGGAGTCGTGGTTGGTCACGCAGTCGTGGGTGAACAAGGAATACAGGAGGGGACTAAGCACGCATGCCTGAGGGTCCTCCTTGTTGAGGATCAGCGTGGCAGATGTGTTGTTATCTAACCTTACCACCTGGGGGTGGCCAGTCAGGAAGTACAGGATCCAGTTGCAGAGGGAGGTGTTTAGTCCCAGGGTCCTTAAACAGTGAGATTTGTGGGCACTATGGTGTTGAACGCTGAGCTGTAGTTAATGAACAGCAGTCTCACAGCTGATCCTTATGTCCAGGTGGGTAAGGGTAGTGTGGAGTGCAATAGAGACTGCATCATCTGTGGAAATGTTGGGGRGGTATGTGAATTGGAGTGGGTCTAGMGTGTCCTGGAGGATGCTGTTGATGTGAGCCATGACCAGCCTTTCAAAGGACTTCATGGTTACCGACGTGATTTCTACAGGGCGGTAATCATTTAGGCAGGTCACCTTCGCATTCTTGGGAACAGGGACTATGGTGGTCTGCTTGAAAATGTCAGTGAAGACACTTGCCAGTTGGTCTGTGCATGCTCTYAGTACATGCCCTGGTAATCCCTCTTGCCCCGCAACCTTGTAAATGTTGACCTGTTTCAATGTCTTACTCACATCAGCTACGGAAAGCGAGATCACACAKTCATCTGGAACAGCTGGTGCTCATGCATGCTTCAGTGTTGCTTGCCTCGAAGCGAGCATAAAAGGCATTTGGCTCGTCTGGTAGGCTCGTGTCACTGGGCAGTGGCTGGGTTTCCCTTTGTAGTCCATAATAGTTTGCAAGCCATGCCACATCTGACGAGCGTCAGAGGCGGTGTAGTAGGATTCAATCTTAGTCCTGTATTGATGCTTTGCCTGTTTGATGGTTCGTCTGAGGGTATAGCAGGATTTCTTATAAGTGTCAGGATTAGTGTCCCGCTCCTTGACAGTGGCAGCTCTAGCCTTTAGCTTGGTGCGGATGTTGCCTGTAATCCATGGCTTCTGMTTGGGATATGTACMTACGGTCACTGTGGGGACYACGTTTTCGATGCACTTATTGATGAAGCCGGTGACTGAGATGGTATACCCCTCAATGCCATTGGATGAATCACGGAACATATTCCAGTCTCTGCTAGCAAAGCAGTCCTTTAGCGTAGACTCCGCGTCATCTGACCACTTCCATATTGAGCGAGTCACTGGTACTTCCTGTTTAGTTTTTGCTTGTAAGCGGGAATCAGGTGGATAGAGTTATGGTCAGATTTTCCCAATGGAGGATTAGGGAGAGCTTTGTACACATCTCGGTGTGGAGTAAAGGTGGTCTAGAGTTATTTATTTTTTTTTTATGTTTTTTTTCTCCTCTGCTTGCACATGTAACATGCTGGTAGAAATTATGTCAAACGGATTTAAGTTTGCCTGCGTTAAAGTCCCTGGCCACTAGGAGCGCCACTTCTGGATGAGCATTTTCTTTTTTGCTCATGGCCTTAGACCGCACTCAACGAGCTGTATTAGTGCCAGCATCAGTTTGTGGTGGAAAATAAACGGCTACGAATAATATAGATGCGAAGTCTTGGTAGATAGTGTGGTGTACAGCTTATCATGAGATACTCTACCTCAGGTGAGAAATACCTTGAGACTTCTTTAATATTAGACATTSCGCACAGGCTGTTGACAAATAGACACACAACCCCGCCCTACCAGACGTAGCTGCTCTGTCCTGCCGATGCACGGAAAACCCAGCCAGCTCTATATTATCCGTGTTGTTGTTCAGACTCGACTCGGTGAAACATAAGATATTAGTTTTTCATGTCCAGTTGGTAGGATAGTTTCCACCGTAGATCATCCAGTTTTGTTTTCCAGTGATTGCGCATTGGCCAATAGAACCGATGGTAGTGGCGATTTTCTCACTSGCCTATGAATCCTCACAATGCACCCCGGCCTTCACTCCTTGTATCTCCGTCTTTTCTTCACGTGAATGATGGGGATTTGGGCCTGGTCTCCAGGAAGCAGTATATCCTTTGCGTTGGACTCTTCATCCAGTTCGAGGTGAGTAATCGTTGTTCTGATGTCCAGGCGCTCTTTTCGGTCATAAGAGACAGTAGGAAAATAAGTTAAAAACAATGCGAAAAAACAAACAAAATAGCACAGTTGGTTAGGAGCCCGTAAAACAGCAGCCATGCCCTCCGGCGCCATCTATTTATGCTCTCTGTCTCTCGCTCGCTCTCTATTCAATTTGCTTTATTGGCATAACGATATAATATACATATTGCCAAAGTGTAAGTTTGGAGATTAAGTGATTTACGATATTAACATTATTAAAATAATAATCATCAAGATTGTCAACGGCACAATCAGTAACATCAACAATAATAAAAGGTAAAAATAACCATACAAAGGCATAGAGGACATGTGCAGGTTGGTCTGTCAGACACTGTCCACTGTCTTATGGGGAAATGGCACTCTAATTGTTTTATTTTTGATATTTTGTCAGGAAATGCAGCTCTGTCTAGGGTTCTGTCTCTCCCTTGCGCGCTCTCTTGCGATCTCTCACACACAGCCCTCTAGCTGTCTCGGGGGTGTAATGAACTCCTCGGCTGGGAAAACAATAACGCACTGCCTCCTGGGGAAAAGGTGCAGTGTGTTTTGTGTGTGTGTGTCTGAGAATGATACAGAAGAGACTGGACCACAGGGGGGAGACCACCGCAGTCCCTGTGGATGTTTACCGGACGGAACTTGAGCAGACTAACTGGGGAACGTTGACTTTGGGAAAGGCATGTTGAGCCCAGAGGAGTTTAGCAGTGTGGGTTGTGGTAGATAAAGACTAAAGGCTGAGGTGATGATATGTAAATAGACAAGTCTCTGTTCAGGGCTATTCTCTTAGAACATGGGGGTTGTGTGTCCAGTTATGTAAAACATGTAGGCTACTCCAATCTGATAGTTCTTACAGRACAGTCTTTGTCCCCGGTTAGACTCAAGTACAGATTATACTAGCCTATATCAAACCAGTTTGTCCCACCCCACACCTCTTAGTCTATTGTGTACATTGCTTACAGCTTTCTCCTTGTCTATCACTGRTCCTGTTCCACCCAGGCACACAGTTCCAGACCAGATGTGGAAAGAGGCGCAGGGGAAGGACAGAGAGTGGTATGACAGTACCTTTAAATCCCCCTATCCAGTCATGCTGTARCTTCACGGCAACGCAGGGACAAGGTGATCATACATTTAGATTTAKAAAGCATTTTCATTGTACCATCTAAGTGTTACTCTGGTCCAGTACCCCCTGGCGTATACCCTTAACTCACATGACAACCTTCCGCCTTTTTAAATATGTATTTGTTGAAGCTGACTCACAACCTTGGAACTTGTACATATTAACACAATGCGCTCTTCAGAATGGCTGAGATATGTTGCTTCACCTTTCACCTGGTGTATAAACTTGTCCATCCTGTCTGTTTCAGAGGAGGGGACCATAGAGTTCAGCTCTACAAGGTGAGAGGATTTCATTGCAAACACACYAACTTGCTTCGCTTGTATCCCACCCATACTGTATCTAGCTATATTGAGTACTGACCAACAAACAGAATTCAATACATTTTGTGAATTGACCTGCTTTCAGTCTGATCTGGAGTTGAGATTTGATGCGTTTCCGCTTCCCCTCCCCAGGTCCTTAGTTTATTAGGCTACCACGTAGTCACATTTGATTACAGAGGTAAGTGGGGTTCTACTTCGAGCTGTTTCTAAGTTTATTAACAATCACAATATCCCTTTTAATAAGATAATCTGATCTTAGATCACCATTCATCCCGTCTTTCATACTTCTCTGGTTGTTCCAGGTTGGGGTGACTCAGACGGGAGTCCCTCTGAGGGAGGCATGACGTCAGATGCCCTGTTCCTCTACCAGTGGGTGAAGGAGAGGGTGGGGAGCAAACCCCTCAARGTCTGGGGCCACTCACTGGGGACAGGGTAGGAACACAGACATCTGTCTCTCCATCACATTCAGCTCAACATTTCACAAATAGATTTTGTGTAAAATTATAAACTCTTGTATGATTATGAACCAACAATTGGATGAACATATACTTTYGGTGAATGTGTTTGTACTGGTAAATCAGTCAATTTACAGAGTGGTAACTTTTAAATATTTATTTTTCAAATTTTCCAGGGTGGCCACTAACCTAGTCCGACGTCTGTGTGACAGAGGTAAGCATCTGCTCATTAAGGCTGTGACTTCCTACCTCCCAGGCTAAATACAGTTAATTCGGAAAGTATTCAGACCCCTTTTTTTCCGCATTTTGTTACGTTACAGCCTTATTCTAAAATGGATGAAATAATTCCCCCCCCCTCATCTACACACAATACCCCATAATGACAAAGCGAAAACAGGTTTTTAGAATTCTTTGCAAATGTATTCAATAAAAAAAGCACCTTATTTACAAAAGTATTCAGACCCTTTGCTATGAGACTCAAAATTGAGCTGGTGCATCCTCTTTCCATTGATGTTCCATTGATGTTTCTAAAACTTGATTGGAGTCCACCTGTGGTAAATTCAATTGGTTGGACCTGATTTGGAAAGGTACACACCTGTCTATATAAGGTCCCACATTTTGACAGTGCATGTCAGAGCAAAAAGAAAGCCATGAGGTCGACGGAATTGTCAGTAGASCTCTGAGACAGGATTGTGTCGAGCACAGATCTGGGGAAGGGTACCAAAAATTTCTGCAGRATTGAAGGTCCCCAAGAACACATTAGCCTCCATCATTCTTAAATGGAAGAAGTTTGCAACCACTAAGACTCTTCCTAGAGCTGGCTGCCTGGCCAAACTGAGRAATCAGGGGAGACTGGTCAGAGAGGTGATGTTCACTCTGACAACTCCAGAGTTCCTCTGGAGATGGGAGACCCTTCCAGAAGGACAACCATCTCTGCAGCACTCCACCAATCAGGCCTTCATGGTTGAGTGGCTAAACGCAAGCCACTCTTCAGTAAAAGGCTCATGGAAGCCCGCTTGGAGTTTGCCAAAAGGCACCTAAAGGACTCTCAGACCATAAGAAACAAGATTCTCTGGTCTGATAAAACCAAGTTTGAACTCTTTAGCCTGAATGCCAAGTGTCACATCTGGAGGAAACCTGGCACCATCCCAATGGTGAAGCATGGTGTTGGTGGTGGCAGCATCATGCTGTGGGGATGTTTTTCAGCAGCAGGGACTMGGAGACTAGTCAGGATTGAGGGAAAGATGAACGGAGCAAAGTACAGAGTTTCTAGATGAAAACCTGCTCCAGAGTGCTCAGGTCCTCAGACTGAGGGGAAGGTGCACCTTTCAACAGGACAACGTCCCTAAYCACGCAGCRAAGACAATGCAGGAGTGGCTTCMGGACAAGTCTCAATGTCKTTGAGTGGCCCAGCCAMYMTCCGGARTTGAACCCGATCGAWCATCTCTGGAGAGGTCTGAAAATAGTTGTGCAGTGACGCTCCCCATRCAACCTGACAGAGCTTGAGGATCTACAGAGAAGAATGGGAGAAACTCCCCAAATACCGCTGTGCCAAGCTTGTAGCGTCATACCCAAGAAGACTCAAGGCTGTAATTGCTGCCAAAGGTGCTTCATGTGTTGCTGCCATGCTATGTTGTCTTAGGTCTCTCTTTATGTTGTGTTGTCTCTTGTCATGTGTGTTTTTGTACTATATTTTATTTGGTATTTTTAATCCCAGCACCCGTCCCCACAGGAGGCCTTTTGCATTTTGGTAGGCCGTCATTGTAAATAAGAATAAGTTCTTAACTGACTTGCCTAGTTAAATAAAATCAATATAAAATAAAGTACTGAGTAAAGGGTCTGAATACCTATGTAAATGTGATATTTCAGTTATTTTTATTCGATACATTTGCAAAAATTTCTAAACTAGTTTTTTCTTTGTCATTATGGGGTATTGTGTAGATTGATGAGGAAAAAATACAATTTAATCAATTTTAGAATAAGGCTATAACGTAACAAAATGTGTAAAAAGTCAAGAGGTCTGAATACTTTCCGAATGCACTGTATATACTTGATTTATGTAGCCTTTAGTGAGGTGCTGCGTGTATCACGCAACAAAATGTTTTAGATAAACAAGTCACACATTTTTAGAGTTTAAATAAAGTGGCCTTAGAATTYAGGTGTTATATGGGTTGTTCCATGAAATGAGTTCCTTTTGCACTTTAAGTAGAAATTGTGCACAAATATCTATTTTTAAGTTTGTTATATTAAATGAAGTGCCCTTTTAAGATGGACCACATTTTAAAATGCAATAAATCAGATATTGTATTTGAAATGTTATTAGTGATTCATAAAAAATATAACTACTCCCTAATTAAAAAATGTATTAACTTCAAGAGACATTGAACATCTAACAGTCAAATCACAGTGTAAAATCAGGTGAGCTGGTTCTACTCTTTTTGGCCATTTTCTGGTGTTTTGTGGTATAAAAATTATCAGGTTGAGCATAACTCGTCAACCCTGCTACCCATAGATGGACAAGCTGGAAATGTTTGAACAATTAAGAAGAAAAAAATATATATATATATATGTTACGCTTGCATTCAATTACCCCTCCCTGCACACAACAAGCTTCCATTCCCCCTGCCACAAGTGGATTCATTGCTGATTTAAAAGATGAAGTCTTCAACACTTACTTTATTTGGCACTTAATAGGCATTTACTATAGTCTTTTCTTTTTTTCTCTTGAAATGGGGGGGGGGGGTTATTTAGTTGAACATGTGCTCTTTATGACTGTTAAAATAAGGTCAAATAAAATTCACCAAGTTACACTATTCAGTTACACTATTCAAAAGGTCCCTAATTGGTGGAACGATCCATATACCTGTGCCATTGTTTTGTTTAAATGAAGTGGGTCAACTTACCCTCTTGTGTTGGGTACTTGGAGAGCCTGATTTGGAGTCCAGGGAGGGATTCTGAAAAGTTTGACAAAAATATTTTGCCAACATTTATGTAACGTTAAGTTTGAGGGGCACATGCTTGGGTCCACCGTGGACTTTTACAAGCATTCCTCACCCAATGGCCTGTACAGGTTGAATGCTCAAATAGTAGTATTATGAGGCTTCATCCCATTTTCAAATATAGTCGATCACTAGTCAGATCATAGCAAGTGAGAAACATTAACTCAGACTTGGTATTGTGTACTACCGGAGGAACTAACTCATTGGCTGTTGACCTTAACACACCAGACACAAGGCMCCTCTTCCAGTGGTAGTTCAAGTGTCCACTGCTTAAATTTTTCACACCCATCTGACTGAGTTACAGGGTCACAGAAAGTGGCTAGTTGTGACTGCTTTATTCAAGGAAGTGAATGTCTGAAGGAAGTGAATTCAAGGCAACTTATTGCTACATCTTAGATACGTATGGTTATGTTTCATGAAGGTTGGTTTGATTWGAATGACTTTCTATTTTCTAGGGACGCCCCCAAACTCCTTAGTCTTGGAATCTCCATTCACCAACATCCGAGAGGAGGCCAAGAGCCACCCCTTCTCTATGGCAAGCATTTCCTCTTAATCCCTTGACTACATGTTGAGTCTTATTTAATTATATTTMATGTAATGTTTTTTATTTTATTAGCTACTGTCTGTGTCATTGCTTCTTCTAGGTCTACCGGTACCTTCCAGGCTTTGAATGGTTCTTTTTAGATACCATATCAGCAAACGACATTCGATTTGCCAGTGACGAAAAGTAGGTTGATCTTGATTCCTTCCAGACCATTTAGTTTAATGTTAGATTTAAAGCCGTGTGTCACGTCACTTGTTCCTGCTCATATGTTTTCAAACTGGTGTCTTCATACAAACGGCTTGTTGCGTCAATAAGTTCTCTCTGACACACAACCATTCATCAAGAGCTCYAACCCTTGTATCAAATGTTATATCAACAGATTAACAGACTGCYTGTTTGCATGTTAAAGAGCAGAGGCATAGTCTGAACCTGGCCGACCCAGGCTCTGTCCATGCCTTTTCTCCATGTCCTTTGGAATGTGCTGAGGGGACTAACTCAGGGAAGGTCAGACTTGTATTATAGGTGGCCTACAGAGGACATTCKTCTATGTCAAGACTTCCTTTGTGCTGTACTTTCTCGTGGAGTTGCCAAGCACTAGTATAGTATAAGAACCATAGGGCCATTAACCATTAACATACGACCAACCATGCATATTCAGACACTCCAAGATCTTCAGAGACTTGACTGTAATTTGAGCTTGTTTCTTCTCTTTTGTAGTGTGGACCACATATCCTGTCCATTGCTTATCCTTCATGCCGAGGATGACTCAGTCGTGCCCTTTCATCTAGGGAAGAAGGTATCCTTTTTAGTTTGGGCTTCATTAAAGTCAGCCACATCATCACGACCTCGTACAGCCTTCATCTGGTCCTCCTTTTTCAAAGGACACAGGAAGCTATTTGATCTACTAAAAAAAACAAAGTTAATTTCATAGATTTAATACAGGTCATTAATAATCAGCTGTCGTCTTGAAAAAGACTTGCTCGTTACTGTTCAAATTTCTATCACTTGAATGAGCTAAAATGTATAGTGTTTTTTTTTTATGATCTCTTTAAAATGCCCCAAATTTAAGATTTAAAAAAAATCTAATTCTGAAAATGAATTCTGTCTATGCCAATGCCGGTATTCATTTCAACGTAGTTAAGTGGGAACCTCGGACCAATTAAACTTGAATAATGACTAGTTTTATTTAAAGGGATAGTTCGGGATTTTTTGTAGACTATCTACTTTCCCAAAGTCAGATGTACTCTTGGATAGCATTTTTATGTCGCTGCGTCCAGTATGAATGAAGTTGGAGGTAGTTTTGCGAGCCAATGCTAACTAACTTTAGCACAATGACTGCGTGCTAGCTGTTCCCATAGACTTCCAGTCATTGCGCTAATGCTAGTTGGCAACCTCCGGGTATCCACAAGTTCATCTGACTCTGGGGAAGTTGATAAAGGACCATTGCCAAAATCCCAAGCTATTCTGAGATTTTAGTTGAGCTACTGTATTATAGCAGTGAAGGAACACACAGAAATAGAATTCATTTAAAAAAAAAAATATTTTATTACTATTCTGTTTTTAATTAATTGGTCATCTTTTTCATTGGCTTCTAAAAAATAAATATGAACCTCTCAAATGTTCATCACCACTGCAGACCTCTGTAACACTCTATAGCACAGAAGTCATAGTTCAGAGCAGGGCCAGGTCTATATTTGCTGTTCTTTTAACTTGGACTGAACACAATCCTCCCATAACTCCATTGTGTTTATCTCCTTCCCCCTCCTCCCAGCTGTACAACATTGCTTCCCAGTCCAAGAGCCTGAGTGGACACAAGCTTCAGTTCATCCCCTTTCCTGTCTCTCTGGCTTACAAGCACAAGTTCATCTACAGGAGTCCTGAGCTGCCACACATACTCAGGTACAGCAGCTAGACCAGCTGCGCACATATACACAGTAGCAAGGAGTATCTCACTGTTGACAATTTGTGTCTTGACCTTAGGCCAACTGAGCAGAAATGATTAAATGTAGGCAATTAGTTGTACAGTAGGTGTCTACATTCTTGGCTGCCTTTGTACTGAGTTGTGCTAAACGTATTTCTGTTTGATTTTATTTGTCTTCCAGTGACTTCCTTGGCACGACTCATCCCCATGCATAACCGACAAGAACATTTCCACCTGTCCATTGTTTCCTCTTACACCACACACACACACACACACACACACACACACACACACACACACGCGCATGCACACACACACACAAACTCTTTCACTGTATGCTTTATGGTTGGTGTACATATCTCATAAAACATTGAAATGTACACGCATGGACTGAAGAAGATGCATCCATTCCTTTATTTAGCATTCCTTTGACACCAAAAATTCCTGCAAGACATAAACGGAACACTGGCAAAGAGCGAGGGATGGACAACTGGCTTGGCTTGTTGTCAAGGTTACACAAACCAAGAGGATGGCTTGAGCACAAAGATGAAATATGCACGCATTTTAAGGAGCCAAGACAAACATCATGGAGTGGGAAGAACAGTGGATTGAGCAGGGAAGCAGTGTTTTTAATTGCACAATGTTTGGGGAATAGACATTCATACACAGGGRGAGGAAGGAGAAAGTTTTTCGTTTTACAACTCATCTGCAGCACAGAGCAAGTTCTGTCAATACCAGTCCAGTTTATTTTCCCAATTTTATTTTTGTTACATTACAGATCATGATTTAAGTGCATCTATTATTATATTTGACTGATCTCAGATGAGAAGTTTTGGACTCTAGCTTTTCTCTATTTAAGGAAATATATAACTTGAATTAAATATTATACATTTTACCTAACATTATTGGTTTTGGGCTTGTCAGTCTCATTATTTTCCACCTTAAAGAGAAGACTAGTCATGTTATTTTAGAACCCCTTAGGACACTTCAGGGCAAGCTCATGAATTTTAAGATTTCAGGGAGGAAATTAACTGAAGAGCTAAGGTTTAAGAAATATTATTTCCACTTTCCAATTATAGCCTACCTCAAAGCAAAAATACCATATTAATGATTCGGTGCATAGTAAAGTGTTTACCTAAACTGAGAAGACCTAATGGAAATTTTAATTCCAAATCTCTTAGTGCTAAAACACAATCACCCAGTTAGTGGTTATTCCTGTTCAATCTTAGAAAGTGGTGTGTGAGTGACGGTGCATATTCCATTGGTGTGGTCAGAGGAAGACTAAAGACCATTTTTTTATGTTCTCTTCGGCTTGATAGCAATTGACCGGTGGTACCAAAATGTAGGATGGAGCCAGAGAGGAGTGTGGCTGGGCAGCACCTGCAGTCTGGGAATGTCAGTGTGCCCACCCATCCAATGCACTTAACACTGCTGAGTAAACAGTAAATTACCCCAAAGTTACTTTTTGCACATCAGTGTCCTACTAGTTGATGCTGACTGGTTTTTCTTCAATTAGGGCTACCCCACACTGGTAATGCTTGTTTGTAATTTATTGACCAAAGTACACGGTTTCTGTTATTTTCTATTGGCTGTTCTARACTTTTTCAAATTGTATACACGGTATAACATTTTGTTATTTAATGAATGGTGAGTGGCCAGTTCTCTATTTTGGTGGTCATTTTCCCCTCTGGATATGATGTTGAAATGTAACAGTTTTCACCAGCTATTTCTCAGTCTCTGCACTAAAGCAACACGATGGATGGTATGGCCACCAGGTCATCCAAAACGAGTTATCTCTTGTGGGGAATTCAATGCATAGTATGAAATGCATCAGGTTAGGAAGGTGCCCTCAGATTGTCAGGTTACTGTCTGTACTTAAGTTCTTTAATCACACAATGTAAGAGGGTAAAGGCAGCAATACAGGGTTAATGGTCAGCTGTTCTATAGCTTTGGAATGGAAAGTGGACACTGGATAAATATCCTCTTCAATTTAGAAATCAGATGTATTTATATATGCATGTACAAGTGGATGAGTATTGTTAGATGGAGAGACTGTAGGCATTTCCCAGTTAAGACTGAACATGTATAATGATTCTCAGATGACAACTTTAAGCTGCGAAGCAATCTGATAAAAATTAAAACATTTTGTACAGGTATGTGTGCTTTTCAGAGATGCAATTTCCAACGGAGGGCATCTTTTGAATCACCTACTCAAGTGGAGTCATTGTGGAGGAAGGACATGGTTGAATTAGCAGGGTAGACTTGTCATTTACACGCAATAAGCAGACTTCACCTCCAAGACTGTGTGGCTGCAGTGCAGTAGAGCTCTCATCTTGATTAACCAAACCAGGCTCTTTGAGTCAACTTCTGAGCCCTTTTCATACACTGATATCTAACTTTAATGTGACAAGTGAAGTTTGCTTGTATTGCTTCTTGTCAATGAAGGGGCCTTAGCATATTGTGCTTGACCTTTTCCAGTAATGTACATGGTGTCTGCTGCCCTTTGCAATATATCTCATTCTCGCTGTGTGTAGAAACGAGTGACTCAGTAAGACATGTGGGCTGGTAGATTGAATATACCTCACAAGAGTTGGGTTAAGAAGTGTAACAACTCATGTTGGAGCCTGCATAGTCAACATTTATCTTTTTTGTCTATAGTTCAAAATATCTTGATTTTCTTTAACTTTTTTTGGTATCTACTATACCGGACTGGACATACAAAGAATTATGTACATATGCTTGTTAAGTAATTGAATTAAAAATATGAAGTGGATTACTTTGTACCTCTACTCATCTAATTCCTTCCTTGGACTCAAATGACCTTAATGTCACAAAGCTAAAATCCTAAATTGCTACATCCATGATTTGACTGAGATTAATGATCTACTCAAATCAATTGGTATAGAATTTACACCTCATGAGCTTAGTTCAACTGTGCTTAGTTCAACTGTCATACCCCAATGTTAAACACACTGTATTGCCTCAACATGGTTAAAACTATCATTTTGATATCGTGAATGATCAGTTCTTGCATCTAAATCTCAGCTAATGAATTTGAGCGGTTACATTTCTCTAAAAAGCTCAGGGATGGGCCTACAGAAACAAAGGCAAGGTGATGCTTTGTTTCAAATAACGATTCTAGCTTTAAATACTTTGTTTTGAGGATGGTATTGGGATCTGAGTATCTGGATCAAATGGCAATATCACATGGGCTGTCTGTAAATGGAGCCCAACTATTTTTTCCCCACTAATTGGTATTTTGGCTGATCTGATTGGTCAAGACCAATTAGTGAAAAAAAGATCAGAATTGGGCTGCCTGTGTAGATGCAGTCTTTAAAAACATACTGAAGGTTAAACAGTCATGCTGTAGTTGTGATAGTCCCCACAAATCAGAAGCAGGCTTGGTGAGAGGGTGTGGGAGTAAGAACACTCCTGTTGGACCAGTTTAAGAAGCAAGCCAGYATGCAGAGGGGTGGAAAGACATGGCAGACCACAACAGGCTGCCACTGCAGTTRGACCATTTACCTGTGGTTCCCTATACTCGAATGTAGAATGATATTCTCACACACTAATCACAAATAAAACATTTAATAATATGAACATGATTGCAGTGACAAGTGATACAGTACTTATTCAAGGATGAAAAAAAGACAACTGCTTAAAGGTTACTGAGAAACAGCATATGCTTTTTGTTTGAAGTACATTTAGAGCAAAGACATTTAAGTGATGCAACTGAAATATAGATTATACAGTAGCCATCTCAATTCAGAAGTCACACCAAGGCCATTTGTGGTGACAGCTGCTCCATAATCTCTGAAGTGTGACAGTGTTCTAACAGGCCACTGAGCATGGTTTTCCTAATAAGGGACATAGTCAAGCATCAGAACTGTTTTGCCCAAGCTGTATACTACACATTTTCAAATCAAATACAGTAGAATTGTACAAAACATTCCATTAGACCAATGGCATGTTACAGCTTTAGTCCAGGCACTTGCTTCTAGATAACATTGTTTCTCTCTCTTATGAATGCTATGGTCCAAAATTGGTACATTAATGACCTGGCACTTACTTTACATATAGAGGAAAATAATCACAGTACACATTCTATAACTCTGAAATGCAATGCTTTGTCAGTGATGATTAAAACAAAATCCCCATTACAAGCCTTAGTAGCAAACAAAATGTGTTATTTTTGGTTGACACTTCCGAGTCAGTAATAGAAAAATGATATTCAGCAGTGTAAACTGTATGGTCATTACTGATCAACTGGGATTGGCATCTACAGTATACGTGCACATGGTGGAGTCAAAGACTAGCAGGAGTAATAGTAAGCAGAGGTTAGATTCAAACAAGCTTCCTTTGCCTGTTTAGATGTTGTACATGCGATCTGCCTCCGACTCTAACACCATCTCTGCAATGTTGTAATGGGTGGGCTATGAGTCAAGCCTGATGAGACAGASCTACAGCGAGGAGAGGTAACACAAGCACTTCTGGCCTAACTGGAGAGTGTAGACAGGCTCCTCATTTGCAGGATTCAACAGGGGGCTCGTTGGGGGGTGGGATCTTCACATCGGAGGGCTCCACGCCCCAGATATCCCGGGCGTACTCGCTGATGGTTCGGTCGCTGGAAAACTTGCCGGATCCAGCGATGTTTCGAATCACTGTTCTTGTCCACTCTTTAGGGTTCTGAAAAGAAAACAATTGGGAAGCTCAATCAAAATGTCAGCCACATAACTGCCTTCTTGTTTTGTCTAGTATGATTACTTCGAGAACAGACAGTTGTAGGTCTACACGATTGTAACGGATGTGGTAATTCAACAACCACATGGGGAACTGGTAATAGAAGCAGCTAATGGGGGTGCTGGGGTTTGCTGTAAATTGTTGCACTTTGTGACAACCCAACCATCYAGTGCAACAGGAGCCCCAGCTGTTAATGAGACGAAAGACATGAGACGGTAACCCAACACCAGGACTGGGCTGCTGACAGGTAAACGTGACATGCTGACTGCCCTGACCTCCCAATGGTAGAGAGAGAGAGATGGCTTTGCAGTTTGTGTTGGTATGAAGGTAGACAGAGCCATATCAGACAGCACCCCCTGGTGGACTTACTAAAACTGTCAATGTAAGGGCCAGACATCACAAGCTCAAATAGACAGAAGTGTACAAGAACTGTTCTTCAAACTTGTTTTCTGAAATGTTTTCATGGTATGAAATCCATTACACGTAGCCCACCTTGTATAGCTCATTGACTCGATCTTGGCAAGTGATGTAGGCCTCATAGTCAGCAAACACTTTGAACCTGAGGTGAAGAAGCGATGCAGAGTGACAAATTAGTTCTTAGGTTTTCAATTTTCGGMTTTCAATTTTTTTCTTGAGCMCATGGTCAGCAGGCCGGAACACAATTACAAATAATTTACAAATTGAACGCAAAAAGCCCAACTGATATAATATTTGTCTAAAACAATCAATTCAAACCTTGCTTACATTTGTACAGGATCACATACCCCTCTCTATTTTGCGTGGGAGTACTTTAGAACAGATTTACKAAATTAAAATCACTTGAAGCAAATTTTCTGGTGTTTTTACAGTTTGTCCAAAAATTAATACATTTTTGCTCAGAAAACTTGGGGGGAGCAAATGTTAAAAAAATCACCCACGGGACAAATTCAGCCAATCAGTGGGGAACCCTGCCCTATGGGCTAACAGCAGCAAGCAGGGTCAGTTCATCCTTACATTCTGAAGAGCTGACAATATGCTAATACCACTGATATGTTAACAACACTGCTGTTATTCTGCTTACCTGTCGTGGTTCATCAGCATGTTCACCACATCCTTGAAGAGCTCATGCTCTTTGGGACTGAAGTAGCCCGTCTGGATCTGATCAATCACCTGCCTCAGCTCTGACAGACGCTCGTAGTACTCCCTGGCGTTGTACCTGGGCAGATACATTGTTTGAAGGTTGCAAGGTTAACATTATGATGGCTAACATTACAGGGTAAATATTTGCCATGCGATCTTGACTGTTAAAATGACAGTTCACCAAAATTACATATTGGTTTTTGGTACCAAAACCAATTTGTCATTTTGTAATTTGGGTGAAATATCCCTATAAAATGAACAGGGAAATGTCTACCGTCCAGTTTGTAAGAGAGCACGTTTGTCGTTAAGTCTATGACAAGACCCATTCATTCTGACACCAATCCAGTCAGCTCTTTCTCACCCTGTTTGGTCCATGGCATCCACATCCTCTACCCTCATGCCAAAGATGAAGAGGTTCTCCTCTCCGGCCTCCTCAGCCATCTCTACGTTGGCTCCATCCATGGTGCCGATGGTGAGCGCTCCGTTCAGCATGAACTTCATGTTGCCAGTGCCAGAGGCCTCTGTTCCCGCTGTGGAGATCTGTTCTGATAAGTCAGCTGCAGGGATGACTGGAACATACAGCAGGGAGAGGGAAGGGCTTAACAAACATACTAGGTATATCCTACCCAGCAGTGGTGTAAAGTACTGAAGTAGTTTTTTGGGGTATTTATATTTTTGACAACTTTTACTTCAATAAAAAAGTACGTTTTTAAACAAAATAATGTACTTTACTCCTTACATTTTCTCTGGCACACAAAAGTACTCATTACATTTTGAATGCTTAGCAGGACAGGAAAATGGTCCAATTCACACACATCAAGAGAACATCCCTGGCCATCTCTACTGCCTCTTATCTGCTGGACTCATTAACACAAATCCTTCATTTGTAAATTATGTCTGAGTGTTGTTGGATTGTGCCCCTAGCTATCCGTAAATTAAAACAAGAAAATCGTGCCGTCTGGTAATATAGGGAATGTGAAATGATTTATACTTTCACTTTTGAGAATTAAGTATATTTTAGCAATTACACTTTTGATACGTAAGTATATTTAAAACCAAATACTTTTAGACTTARACTTAAGTGGTATTTTACTGGGTGACTTTTACTTCAGTCATTTTCTATTAAGGTATCTTTACTTTTACTCAGGTATGACAATTGGGTACTTTTTCCACCCCTGCTACCCAGTAACATGTAGACATACTGTATAACAACATTAAAACATTGACGTAAATACAACTGTCCAAACCATAGCTCCATACAAACAGGAGTCGGGCTCCATTCTCAGTAGCCTCGCTTTCCTTCAATGATAGCAGACAGGACTAGATAGGATTGAACCCTATTCCTCACACCCATCAAGTCCTTTCATATTGATGGTCATAAAGGAGAGGACATGAGGAAAGGAAGCCATCTGTGAATCCTTGGACAAACCATCCTCTCACCTTTCTCTGCTAGGGAGACCCTGTAGTTCTCGAGGTAGATGACCTTTAACCTGTCCCCCACCACCGGGTCGTTGTTGATCACCTGGCCCACCGCCGTGATCAGCTTGATGATCATTTTGGCCATGTGGTAGCCAGGTGCAGCCTGGGTAGAGAGGACAGCGTCAACAGTTGGATATTGATGAGGGGAAAAATATATATGTCTGAATGACTAACTCATCTTACATCGAATATAAAGTATCACAAACAAGTCAACAGATCAGTTGTAACATTTCATTTTCATAATCAAAATACTATTTCCATGGTGACTGATTGTGTCATATACATCAGATGTCTAGCTACATACCTTTCCTCCAATTATCACAGTCCTGGGAACAAAGTGTTTAGAGGGGTCCTTTTTAATCCCTGTAGAGAAATATTATAATTTACTCCATTTCCCTCAGCTCAGTTAACTGGGATCCCGAGTGGCGCAGCGGTCTAAGGCACTGCATCTCAGTGCTAGAGGTGTCACTACAGACCCTGGTTCGATTTCAGGCTGTATTACAACCGGCCGTGATTGGGAGTCCCATAGGGCGGCGCACAATTGGCCCAGCGTTGTCCGGGTTAGGGTTTGGCCGGGGTAGGCCGTCATTGTAAAAAATAATTGTTCTTAACTGACTTGCCTAGCTTAATAAAGGTTAAATAAAATTATAATTAAAAAACGGTTCCACAGCCAGAGGGCAGTGTACACCTACTACTGGGATCTCTATCCAAATAGCTCAGAACCAAAATGACAGTGTGTCACTAAATCTGTTTTTGGTTTATTATTATGGGGTATTGAGGGGGGGGGAAACAACTATTTAATCTATTTAAGAATAAGGTTGTAATGATGTTCTAATGAACAGATTTTTGACTAACGATTTACTCAATAGAAGTTGCCTGAATTAAATGTGTTTACATTTTTTATTTAACTAGGCAAGTCAGTTAAGAACAAATTCTTATTTACAATGGACGGCCTACCCCAGCCATACCTTCCTAACCCGGATGACACTGGGCCAATTTTGCGCCGCCCTATGGGACTCCCGGTCACGGCCGGTTGTGATACAGCCCGGGATCGAACCAGGGRCTGTAGTGACGCCTCCAGACCGAGCTGCGCCACTCAGGAGCCTTAAATCATTAGGGATTTAAAACACTGAGCCCCTTGGGTTGCTGAAAGTGCTGGCTGTGCAACCAGTCTCCACTGTGCAGTTGTTTGAAGTATGAGATTTCTGTTGGCACTAACATCACCCCATATTATGAGGTGTGGACGAGCTCTTACGGTTGTAGAAGGTGATGATGTGGAGGACGTTGAGCAGTTGTCTCTTGTACTCATGGATTCTCTTCACATGGATGTCAAAGATAGACTCAGGGTTGATCTTCACCTCATACTCCTTCTCCAGGTAGGCTGCAAACTTCTGCTTGTTCTCCTGTAATAACACACAGAGGGGGATTTAAAGGTGGAGAAATACTTCAAAAGGGTTTTTCCCAAGACTGGCCATGACCCCAGATTGTATCAACTCTATATTCTTGTGTTTTTGGGAGAAAMAAATAAAGGGTTGAGATGTTAAGAATGTGGAACTGAATGAGCAGCTACCTGTTTTACATTGGCGATGTCACAAATGAAAGCATCGTCATCAATGAAGTCCAGTAGTTTCCTCAGRTGGAAGAGGTCCGTCAAGAAATCCTCTCCAATTTTCTACGGTGAAAACAAAAAAGCATGAAAGCATAAATAGTTACCATAGTAATATAATGGAATTTGAGTATGTGGACACAGTGTGCAGACTTTTGTGGTCTTGAAAAATGACATACTGATCAGTCAACACAACAAAGGGTAGACATTAGTTCATTGGGTGTGCAGGACTACTAACCCACAATGAGGTTCATTCCCCAGCAGGTAGCACCAAAAAGAAACTCAGAGGTACTRTGTACTCTAGCTCTGTAAAAATCTGTTACCTCAGCGATGAGGTCTGCCAGGCCTGGGTTACACAGCAGCAGCCAGCGGCGAGGAGTGATACCATTGGTCTTGTTCTGGAACTTCTCTGGCTCCACCTCATAGAAGTCCTTGAAACTGAGGACGGAGAGGCATACAACAAGTGAATATATCAGGCACACAACAAGTTAGTGGATCAGTGGATGTCTCTCTGGTAGACTTGTTCAACATAGCTGGAAAGCTAATAAAACAARACTCCAGGTTTGCCTGTAAATTGTTTCATGCAAAGCAGCCACCATCACCACCTATTTTGGTTAGACTTATTTAATAATCAAACGTGAATTTAGGTGAAACACTAACACAGTGTTCTTGACGATTTCAGAGTGGATCCGGGCGACCCCGTTGACAGCGTGGGAGCCCACCACACACAAGTGGGCCATGTTGATCCTCTTGGGGTCTCCCTCCTCGATCAGGGACATCCTCCTCAGACGGTCATTGTCCCCTGGGAACATGGCAGCGATCCTCTGAGAGGGCACAGAGAATCAACTCATAAGTGCACATTCACAAAGTCAAGTACACATACATGTAGTCCCAACTTGCATTTGTGTGCTGCTGATTACTAATATAAAAAGGTAAAGTTACACTGAGCTCAGATCTGTGGAAAGAAACAAGACAGCACTCAAAAAGGAGGGAGGGGGGATCCTTCAGAGCATAGAAAAAGATCCACACACTCAACACATTCTGGATGAGCTTGTTCGAGCACCCAGTATCAAAAGCACGTACCAAGTCGAGATGAATGATAATATCTCCCATTTCAGAGCAGCAGAAATCAGCCTCCTTTGTCCCGAGACAGTGAGTGGACACAGAGGGCTTACTTGGAGGTGGAGGTGGTTGATCTCATAGATGATCTGCAGGTGGCGAGGCAGCAGCTTCTCAAACAGGCTGATGGGCCAGCGCTCCAGGGCCTCAGGCAGGACGGTGTGGTTGGTGTAGGCACAGGTCTGACGCGTCACCTCCCAGGCCTGGAACACACAGGGGACGAAGGGGAGAAGAGAAAAGGCATCGCAGGTCAACAATGTCTATACAATAAAAGTGCATCCGAATCACAGTTAATAAATCACAAAACATGTTTGTTGATTTGATTAGGATAAATAACTAATACTGTACATATACAAGTACAATGGAAYTTGCATGTACTGTACAATATAACAGATGTGATTCCTAGCCAACTGTATTATTTCTTCAAGTAGAAGGAAGTTTTCCCTGAGGAGGGAAGCATTGTCCAATACACAGGCTCCACCCAAGCTCAACACGCTGYATCAGTTACCGCGTCACGATGACTTGGCAAAACCACCCTCCTCAAACAATGCTGCCCCAAAACAGCTCTGGTTTCCAGTTCAACCAGAGTTCATACTGGGACACAGTCCCACACCTAAGCAGTCCTACCATCTATACAGCCGTCTCACTTGGTACTGTTTGTCTGACTGTCATAGTGAGTGCCAGGCCTGGGATAGGGTTTAATATTTTCCCAGTATTTTACAACTGATCCATCCTGAGAATAAAATCACTTCTCACYGGTAACCTGGTATTTCCCGCCAAAACCTGAAGTGTCATTCAAAAACATATAAATAGGCCTGTCTGGATTTGATTAGAGCTTTGATCAAGCCTGATGCTACCTGAGCCTGATGACCCATTCATTAAATACATTTTATGAGCCCTACATTAAAAATACATTTTAAAATCCCAAGRGATTGTGCCGTTATCCAWWACATATGATATATAGGCTACTGCACATTACGCACGACAGAAAAACATGAAAGCCCATAGATGTAGATAGCTATATGCTCTCTTGGGTAAATAAGCCYTGGCGTGTATTCATAGTGCCAAGGGAAGCCAGGCTTCCCCCCCAAAAATTACTAAGAAAAAAACAAATCAGAGAGAGACTCATTTACATTTAGTCTCTCTGTGTTTCATAATTTTCCTTCAACTCACAAAAGGCTGAATGTATCTCACCGGAGAAAGCATCCGAGTGAGTTAAACAGCYCCCCTCTGTCTCTGTATGTGTAGGTTTCCATCTGATGCTGTCTGGTCCAAACATCTATGACATTGTTGAGACCCGTATCATTGAATGCAAATGCAATAGAAGCCAGCGAGGATTTGGCCTCCTTGATAACAAAATACAAAATAATAAGAGCCAATCAGTGTTGAGCTAAACCGAGTAAGCTCAACTGTGAATGGTCCTGTCGCACCTGTCGCGATCTTTGTCCCCATGTGCAGTTACAAACCGTAGTCTGGCTTTTTTATGGCGGTTTTGGAGCAGTGGCTTCTTCCTTGCTGAGCGGCCTTTCAGTTTGTCGATATAGGACTCGTTTTACTGTGGATATAGATACTTTTGTACCCGTTTCCTCCAGCATCTTCACAAGGTCCTTTGGTGTTGTTCTGGGATTGATTTGCATTGGTGTTTTATACTTGCATACTATTGTTTGTACAGATGAACGTGGTACCTTCAGACATTTGGAAATTGCTCCCAAGGATGAATCAGACTTGTGAAGGTCTACAATTTTTTTCCTGAGGTCTTGGATGATTTATTTTGTATTTACCATGATGTCAAGCAATGAGGCAATGAGTTTGAAGGTAGGACTTGAAATGCATCCACAGGTACACCTCCAATTGACTCAAATGATGTCAATTAGCCTATCAGAAGCTTCTGAAGCCATGACATCCTTTTCTGGAATTTTCCAAGCTGTTTAAAGGCACAGTCAACTTAGTGTATGTAAACTTCTGACTCACTGTAATTGTGATCCAGTGAATTATAAGCGAAATAATCTGTCTGTAAACAATTGTTGGAAAAATGACTTGTGTCATGCACAAAGTAGATGTCCTAATCGACTTGCCAAAACTATAGTTTGTTCACAAGAACCTTGTGGAGTGGTTGAAAAAATTAATTTTAATGACGCCAACCTAAATGTATGTAAACTTCCGACTTCAACTGTATATTTCTCAATCTTGAACAGGATTATCTATTTTCGATGCAATTTCAAATGGAATTGAAGGAGAGAGAGAGAGAGAGGAGAGAGAGAGAGAGAGAGAGAGAGAGAGAGACTGCTCACGCAAGAATATTCAAGTGATAGTCTGTAAAAATAAAAATAAAATGCAGCTGCAATTAAAAAGACAAGGCGACCCCCGAAAGAAGATGTGTAAATTAGGCGTGCATTCAGTCCTTATATTACTGTATCATAGGCTATGCTGCAGCAAATGTAGACCTACCTGTCACAAGAAAAAAACAGGAGATAGGTCTATGCATTGTGAAGTGCACTCCAAACGGAGATGGGCTGTCAACATGAGCGTTGATGATTGATCAGGCAGACCGCAGAAGCAAGTTTTAGACATTGCATATAATTTAACAGTTCCATTTTACATCACGCTGTTGATATAAATAAATGTATTATAATTCACTGGTTTTCCGCAGTTATTTATCCCGGGTAAAGAYTGGTTTTTGGCYGCAAATCTCGGTAAKTGGGTTCCCGCCATTCAACCCTAGCCTGYGAGAATACGTTACCTTGTCCCAGTCCAACTTCTCCAGATCCACTAGGATCCTCATCAGCTCAGGGATGGCCAAGGCAGGGTGGGTGTCATTCAGCTGGATGGCCACCTACCAGTGGATGGAGAGAGGAGAGAGAGTGTCAGTCATGGCCCTGGTTTAGGTCTCACTCCCCCCTATCAAAGAGATCTACTGCAGCCCTAATCCTCCACAACACCCGTTCTGCCAATCACATTCTGTTAAAGGTCTCCAAAGCACACACATCCCTGGGTCGCTCCTCTTCTCAGTTCGCTGCAGCTATCGACTGGAACGAGCTGCAAAAAACACTCACTGGACAGTTTTATCTCCATCTCTTCAGTCAAAGACTCAATCATTGACACTCTTACTGACAGTTGTGGCTGCTTCGCATGATGTATTGTAAGCTCTACCTTCTTGTCCTATGTGCTGTTGTCTGTGCCCAGTTATGTTTGTACCATGTTTTGTGCTGCTACCATGTTGTGCTGCTGCCATGTTGTGCTGCTGCCATGCTGTGTTGCTGCCATGCTGTGTTGCTGCCATGCTGTGTTGCTGCCATGCTGTGTTGCTGCCATGCTGTGTTGCTGTCTTAGGCCTCTCTTTATGTAGTGTTGTGGTGTCTCTTGTCGTGATCTGTGTTTGGTCCTATATTTTTAATCCCAGCCCGTCCCCGCAGGAGGCCTTTTGGTAGGCCGTCATTGTAAATAAGAATTTGTTCTTAACTGACTTGCCTAGTTAAATAAAGCTCACATTTGAAAAAAAATGGTTGTACTAATTGTAAAATGTGTAATATTAAAGGTTGTGCATGGGATTTGAGGAACAGCAATAAGGTTGGGTTTATCAAAGAAAAAAACAATTGACTGCTCACATTGGATATAGTGAAATACAATACCTTCTCTGGGAAGGTCTCAAAGGAGGTCCTGACYGGGTCTCTGCAGCCAAACTTGGAGGACTTGAAGCGGCGGATGATGTCCTGCAGTGTGGCGGCCACCACAAAGTACTCTTGCTTCAGACGCAGCTCCTTGCCCTCAAAGAACTGAACACACACTTAGAATTATAACACAGTCTATTCTCAAAGCAATCACTCAAGGGCAAGTTGATCCCATGTGGTGAATACCTAGCATCAGTTTAGCGTCGGACACAGATTTGCAGACATTATCGCAGGTGCAGTGAAATGCTTGTGAATAAATAGTATATTCATATATTCAATGCGTTCGGGAAAGTATTCAGACCTTCACTTTTTCCACATCTTGTTACGTTACAACCTTATTCTTAAATAGATTAAATAGTTGTTTCCCCCCCCTCGATACCCCATAATAATAAACCAAAAACAGATTTAGACATTTTTGCAAATGCATAAAAAACTAAACTGAAATATCACTTTTACATAAGTATACAGACCCTTTAATCAGTACTTTATTGAAGCACATTTTGCAGCGATTACAGCCTTAAGTCTTCTTGGTTATGACGCTACAAGCTTGGCACACCTGTATTTGGAGAGTTTCTCCCATTCTTCTCTGCAGATCCTCTCAAGCTGTCAGGTTGGATGGGGAGCATCGCTGCACAGCTATTTTCAGGTCTCTCCAGATATGTTATACCGGTATCAAGTCTTGGCTCTGGCTGGGCCCCTCAAGGATAGTCAGAGACTTGTCCCGAAGCCACACCTGCATTGTCTTGGCTGTGTACTTAGGGTCGTTGTCCTGTTGGATGTTGAACCTTCGCCCCCAGTCTGAGGTCCTGAGCGCTCTGGAGCRGATTTTCCTCAAGGATCTCTCTGTACTTTGCTCCGTTCATCTTTACCTTGATCCTGACTAGTCTCCCAGTCCCTGCCGCTGAAACACATCCCCATGGCATGATGCTGCCACCACCATGCTTCACTGTAGCGATCATATTGGCCAGGTGATGAGGGTGCCTGGTTTCATCGAGACGTGARGCTTGGCATTCAGGCCAAAGAGTTCAATCTTGGTTTCATCAGACCAGAGAATCTTGGTCTGAAAGTCCTTTAGGTGCCTTTTGGCAAACTCCAAGCGGGCTGTCATGTGCCTTTTACTGAGAAGTGGATTCCTGTCTGGCCACTCTACCATAAAGGCCTTATTGGTAGAGTGCTGTTCCTCGGCGTACACATCACAGACAAAGTGAAATGGTCCACCCACACACAACAGCGCCTCTTCAACCTCAGAAGGCTGAAAAAGTTTGGGCTTGTCATCCAAAACCCTGACAAACTTTTACAGARGCACAATCGAGATCATRCTGTCGGGCTGTATCACAGCCTGGTACYGCAACAGCACCARCCTCAACCGKAAGGRTCTCCAGAGGGTYMTGKGGTCTGCACAACGCATCACCGGGGCAAACTACCTGRCCTCCATGACACCTACAGCACCCMATGTCACAGGAAGGCCAAAAAGATCATCAAGGACAACAACCACCCGAGCCACTGCCTGTTCACACCACTACCATCCAGAAGGCGAGGTCAGTACAGGTACATGAAAGCTGGGACCGAGACACTGAAAAACAGCAATCACTAACTCAGAGGCTGCTGCCTACATTGAGAACCAATCACTAGTCACTTTTAACAATGCCACTTTAATAATGTTAACATATCTTACATTAGTCATATAATATGTATATACTGTATTTTATAGCATCTATTGCACCTTGCCTATGCCGCTCGGACATCGCGCATCCATATTTATATGTACATATTTTCATTCATCCCTTTAGATTTGTGTGTATTAGGTAGCTGTTGGGGAATTATTAGATTACTTGTTAGATATTACTGCACTGTCGGAACTAGGAACACAAGCATTTCACTACACTCACATTAACATCTGCTAACCATGTGTATGTGACCAATAAAATTTGATTTGCTTGGTTTTTGCTCTGACATGCACTGTCAACTGTGGGACCTTATATAAACAGGTGTGTGCCTTTCCAAATCATGTCCAATCAATTGAATTTACCACAGGTGGACTCCAATCAAGTTGTAGAAACATCGCAAGGATTATCAACGGAAACAGGATGCACCTGGTATCATAGAAAAAGGTCTGACTAAAACGTTTTTATTTATTTCTATATATATATATATATATATACAGTGGGGAGAACAAGTATTTGATACACTGCCGATTTTGCAGGTTTTCCTACTTACAAAGCATGTAGAGGTCTGTACTTTTTATCATAGGTACACTTCAACTGTGAGAGACGGAATCTAAAACAAAAATCCAGAAAATCACATTGTATGATTTTTAAGTAATTAATTTGCATTTATTGCATGACATAAGTATTTGATCACCTACCAACCAAGTAAGAATTCGGCTACTCACAGACCCCTCGTTTAGTTTTTCTTTAAGAGAAGCCCTCCTGTTCTCCCACTCATTACTGTATTAAAACTGCACGCCTTGTTTTGACACTCGTTCCTGTATAAAAAAACCTGATCCACACACTCAATCAGAACAGACTCCAACCTTCTCACAATGGCCAAACCAGAGAGCTGTTAGGACTCAGGATTAAAATTGTAATGACCTGAAACAAGGTGGGATGGGCTACAGGACAATAGGCAAGCAGCTTGGTTGAGAAAAAAATGGCACAACTGTTGGCGCAATATATAGAAATGGAACTAGAAGTTGAAGATGACGGTCAATTCCTCACAGCTCCTCCTCCGGCATCTATCTCCTGGTGCAGACTCGCAACTTGTGCGACATCCTCACCTTACGTGGTCGTATACTCTGCTAGGACCCGCCAGGCATCAATGATCATGGGGAAGGTGAGGGATCAGCCCAGAAACTCACAAACGGCAGGACCTGTCAATTGACCTGAAGAGAGCTGGGGACCACAGTCCTCAAAGAATACACTCTATTCAGATACCACACGATGACGGCGCGTCATTGGATTAAAAATCCGCAGAGTCACAACGTCAGGTCCCCTGCTCATAGCCCAGCGCATGTCCAGCCCGTCTAAGCTTTGCCAATGACCATTTGGATGATCCAGCGGAGGAATGGGAGACAGGTCATTGTGGTCTTGATGAGACAGAAATATAGAGCTTTTTCTGGTCCTAAAACTCCAACTCGCTCGTGTTTTGGAGGAAGATAAAGGAATGAGGTTACGAGACCCCAAGAACACCAATCCCAACCCGTGAAGCATGGAGGTGGAAACATCATTCTTTGGGGATGCTTTTCTGCCCAAAGGGGACAGGCACGACCTGCACCGTCATTGAGAGGAGGAATGGATTGGGGCCCATGGATCGCGAGATCTTGGCCCAAAACGCTCTTCCTCAGTAAGTAGATTGGAACGAATGGGTCAGTGGCTGGGTCTTCCAGCATACAACGACCCGATAAACCACAGCCAGGGCAACTAAGGAGTGGCTCTAAGAAGCACTCCAAGGTCCTGGAGTGGCTAGCCAGTTCTCCAGCCTGAACCCAATAGAACAATCTTGGAGGGAGCTGAAAAGTCCCTATTGCCCTCAGCGACAGTGCCCGCCGAAAACCTGAACGGATCTGGAAGCAAGTCTGTATGAGGAGTCGGGCCAAAATTCCTTGCTGCAGTGTGTGCAAACACTGTCCAAAGACTACAGCGAAACGTATGATCTCTGTAATTGCAAACAAGGTTTCTGGTACCAAATAATATAAGTTATGCTTTTTCTGATGTATCAAATTACTTAGTCATGCCAATAAAATGCAGAATTAATACTATAACAAAGTCATCAGCTAACTCACAGTGTATTTCTGTATTTTTGTTTTAGATTCCGTCTCTCACAGTTGAAGTGTACCTATGATTAAAATTACAGACTTCTCACCATGCCTTTGTCAGTAGGAATACCTGCAAAATCGCACGTGTATCAATACTGTCGTGTCCCCACTTCAATCCATATCCCACTAATATATATCATTTTTTTTTATGTGGACAAAATCTAAAAACCTGTTTTTGCTTTGTCATTATGGAGTATTGTGTTTAGATTGATGAGGATTTTTTTTACAATTGAATCCATTTTAAAATAAGGCTGTAATGTAACAAAATGTGGTAAAAGTGAAGGGGTCTGAAAACTTTCCGCCTGCACTGCATCACACTACCATGTCAGATTCAGCAAGAGTATGTATGAGGCGCGGGTGGATCCAACTTTTACCAAATGCTGCTTTTATTTAACCAAGGACAAACTGGGGCAGGCATAGACCTCTGCTCCACCCATACTAACTATGCTACACATATCTACATGCATCGAGAGTAATACCATTCTCAGTACATGTTGAGCAACCTTGCGGTTTCCTCATCCTAACTTGAACAGCTGACGTGCTTCACGTTACACGTCGGAGTCTGCAGCACTGAGGAGATTGTGCTGAATGCTGTACCAAAGACACTCCGCCACCACCACAACACTTCCCTTATGACCTTATTAGGTCATGGCTGGAGAGAACGCACCACCCCCGTGTGGCCTAGCGAATGTCTTTTTCTCACACACTATTGCTGGTCATTTTCACTTTGAGCACTTGCAGAATGTCATCTCTACTCCATAAGGGTTACATAGATACTCACATTGTCGTTYGGATAGAGGACGCGTGAGATGTTCTCAGCCAGGTTGCGGTCTAACACAGCTTCAATGTAGTCACCAACATTGACTGCACAAGAGAGAGGGGACCATTTAAAACGATACAGTATTTCAATTATACATCAGCAATCTGTCAAGGTCGAGGACGATCTCTTCTTCAAAGGCTTTAGGCAGCTTGATTGTTGTGGGTCCTGCTGTGGCTGAGCAGTATAGGTACACAGTATAAAACAGCATAGATGATCTACACCTCACTTTGYAAAAGTTTTTTTTAACAGATCCTAATGCAATTGAGTAGTGGTTGAAAAAAATCCGATGCTTAATTCAAAACTGACATTAAGCGGTCACTAGAGATGTGACTTGTAGGTTTGTCCCTTGCTGTAACCACTCGTCGATTACATGAGCCCAGGGAACCCAGTTGTTTCTCATGGCTACACATGCTTGCATGGTAAACATTAACTCAACCAAACCTGCTTCTCAGGCTTGTCTAAATACAGCTTGGAAGACCACACACACACACACACACACACCTCACTAGGAGAATGGCACACCATCTTAGTACTATGTAATGTCACAGCATTTGAAATGGGATCCAGTGTTGAATTTATTTAGTCTGAGCGTGGCCAACTTCATTAAGGATTTTCTGCACAACAGTAGAGAGTTCCTGGAAACAGTCAGCGTAGAAAGCGCCCTAAGCTCCATGACCTAAGAGGGTCGTATCCATGGGTAATGTTGGCAGGCTGCCCCCTCCCCTCCCCCACCAATGGTGCAATGGCATTGTGTTGGTACAGGGGGCAACACTTTGTATTCCAAACAGCTTCTTTTTTAAGGTAACCATCTCCCCCCATTGCCACTCTTTGCATAAATACCCATTAATCTTGGCCTGACTGGACTTGACCTCAGCTCATATTAGCATAATTTCCCTGGRTCTCTCTGTCCACCTGCCATATAAGAGGAGAAACCAAGAACCCAGAAGAAGAGAACTTCAACTGGTTGAAGAGTAAGCTAACTACTGCAGGCCAGATGGCTTTGTAAGTAATAAATATTATACGAAGAAAAATCTGGATGTATTTTCCATAAATAGATCCTTAGAAACTCAAAAGAAATATCCATCTGTGCAAAACTGGACTCACAGTTCAAGGCTGGGCTGAGGGTTTGTGGGAGCTTGGAGGGTCGTGGGAGAAGTCAAGGTCTACATACCACAGTTCTCTAAAGATGAATTAGCTCCCATAGACAGCAATATAACTGCCATTATCTATTGTGACTAGTGTATTCTTAACATAGGCCTAGCAAAGTGTKTTTTAGGCACCTGAGTATATCAGCTACAGTTAGTTTAAAGAGTAGAGTTACCAACCTCTATTGACAACAGGCTATATATCTCAACAGCTAAACAGATCTYCGCTAAAAATGGGCATGGAGACGTACATTCCTGCAGGTTGAAGTCAATGGGTGCCTTAGCAGACCACAGTCTCATGGTGTTAACTGTGTTGTTCTTGAATCCAGGCACAGGAGTGTCATAAGGCATGGCCAGGACAACCTAGGGAACAAAAAAATTAAGTATTAGGAGAAAGGAGATGGGGAAACAGAGAATTAGAAGATAAATGCCGATCMATTCAAATGGTTTGTCTGTGATCACATGGTGTATGTGTGCATGTGTACGCGTGTGTCTGGTGCACAGACTCACCTGGGTGTCCACCCACTTCACGCCCTCTGCTGTTTGCTCCACTCGGCCATAGAAATGCACAGGGAGCATGTACTCTGGACGAGCCTTCTCCCARGGGTTCCCATACCGCAGCCAATCATCAGCCTCCTCCACCTGAGAGGGAACAAAAATATGTACGGATGCAATATTACAATAACCGTTAAATGTGACCAAGAATGCCATGATCCATTACCTGCCAGCCATTGGAAATCTTCTGGTTAAAGATGCCAAACTCATAGCGGATGCCATAGCCATAGGCTGCCAGGCCTAGAGAGGCCATGGAGTCCAGGAAACAAGCTGAAACGGAGYAACGAGTGAAGGTCCATTTCTTATGGTATGCTCTACTTACATTTGCCTGCATTGGGTGAGATGTTTGAGTTTACACAGATCATGTTCAAATGTCTGAGTGTCACAAGGCATTTGTGACAAAGAGTGTTTGAAGCCTTACCTGCAAGGCGGCCCAGTCCCCCATTCCCCAAGCCAGCATCCTCCTCGATCTCCTCCAGCTCCTCTATGTCCAAGCCCAGCTGGTCAACAGAGAGAACTCATTAGAAACATCTCCTATACAGCCCCAGGCATACATCAGCATCAGGTGCCAATAGAGTTTGACATGAACTTGAGTAACCCTTGTCTCTATTGTAGAAACTTAAAGCACAAGGAGTCCTAATATAAGCCTACTATTTTAAGGTTTGAATTTAGGCAATACAGACACAGCAGTATGTAGCCTACTTGCAGGTTAGTTGGTGTGTGTGATATTTTTTTAAATCATACACTTGTAACATGCTGTTCCTTATAGATTGTGTTCTGATGAAGAACAATGAGGAAATAAAACAAATATAGGCCTACATTTCTGTACGTTTTCTCTGCTGAGTGAGAACTGACTGCGGTTGACTCTCCCAATCTAGGCCTACCCGTCTACGCAACGTGGCCAACAGACCTCACACTTGCAGGCTGTGATGATGCCTTGTCTTTCATACGGAGATTCTATTTAACTTAGTGCAAACAAAAGGGTGCWTTGTACAATTCTGAACAAGAAGATTGTTAAAAGCTACAGATACTGTACATTAGGTTTAAATCTCAGGTTGCTTTTGAGGAGACCACATAYACTAGGTCTACTAATCAGATATAACACTGAGATACTATACGAGAGGCATGGTAGCCTCTGCCCCAGTATCTGTCAGTTAGAGATGTCAACCATYAGTATGGCGGGTCTCCTCTCGATCGCCCAGGGAGGCTCCGATTCAAACAGCTCTGCAAGCGTTATGTCAAAATGTGTTAGTTATTCACCAAATATGGATTTTTATGTACAAATATGTACTTCCAAAAAAGGTCTATATAAAAATGTAAAAGCAACCAGGGYAAAAAGAAWAATCTTCGGCACTTCCAATGTATTYAGCTGTTGTAGACTTCCAACCTGTGTGGCAGGAATGACTGATTTAAATTGGAGTTGCCGAATAGGCATGTTTTCGGTTGCTTGTACATTTTTATTTAGACCTTTTTTGGAAGTACATACTGGCCGTAACAGGGGTAAATTAAGATAGTTATTACCAAATATGGATTTTTGCTGAGCAACTAACACATTTTGACATTATAACGCTTGCAGAGCTGTCTAATGTGAGTTTGAATCTGAGCTTCCAGGGCTTTAGAGAGGAGACATGTCATACTCATCGTTGACATCTCTAACATTCAGATACTGGGGCAGGCAGCCTCAGTAAACAGTCTGTCTGTACTGATAGTCTCCAAAACATCACTAGRAAAGGCACCTTCATCATGAGAAATAGGGTTACAGCTACTAGCATTAAAGACATGCTCTGGAACTTTGGCYACTGAGTATTTTTTWAAACCTCCCGTTTTGGGCTMGATGTGTCAATGTGTAGTTCATACATGCATAATCTATGAGCAGAATTAATGTCTCACTTTAAATTGGCCACGAAATCCCTAGTTAGAAAGCAACTGTTTTTTTAGAAGCTGTGCTGCATCATTTTCCTAAAATGTTCCCCCACGTAGGCCAGCCCCCTAGCAGTTCCGAGTTCTAGCCAATGAGCTTCCACCCCTCAACATTTGKGTGACAGCTAGCAAGATGTACACACAGCACAGCAAGAGCGTGCATTGACAAGGTGCACATATCTGCACATGTGACGTAGTACACAATTTCAGGGAACACTTTTTGGCTCTAGAGCGTTACTTTCAGAACTACTGACTAAAAAGCATTCAAAAATATTGAAGAAACTCTTTAAATCCCCATTGAAAGCTAAAACAAAGGGAGGTCTTATAAAACATGTATTGGATGAATGGTAATATGACCCCCCCCCCCCCTAGTCAGAACACAGTGAGCTTCAGTGCTGGACTGTGACACTGGTGATGAAAGCATTGTACCTGGGAGAGACACTAATAAGCCCACCACACAAACCAAGCAGACAAAGTCAGGTCTGATTTTGGACTAGGGATGGATACGTGGGGAGTTTGAGGCCCACATCTTCATCCTGATTGTATGGCAGGAGGTACAGTTTTTTTTAAAGACACTGGCAGTGCAGGTGTATGGTTTTACCTGGTAGATGGCTTCATCGCAAGCATTCTGCAGGCCCAGGTTGATCATGGTGTTCTGAAGGGTCCGACCCATGTAAAACTCCAATGATAGATAGTGGATCCTCTGAAGATGACATAGATGGGTTTCAGCATGTCAGAGATATGTAGACAGTCAAAGAAACGGTTTGGAAAAAATATATACTGTAGGCACAATGACTCAAACACTTTGTAGCAAAACAGAGTTGTGACCGGTCATTCAGTGGCGCTAATCAACTTGAGATCATCAGAAGCTGAAGAATCTGTGCTAAAGAATTGAGCAAAGTTGGGTCAGCATGACGTCATAAATCCCCAACACTGAGAACCTAGGGGTGGGCAGCTGAGAAACTAAGGGGGGGGGGGCAGCTGAGAACCTAAGGGGGGGAGGGCAGCAAACTGGGTATACCTCACTTGGGTTCTTGAGAGCTATGCTATTGGTAGCCGAATGCCTGAAAGTAGATATTCACCGGTGTGTTAAATTACTACTCAGCCTGGTCTCAGACTAGACGTAACATAGTAAAATGTAAATCCGAGACACTCAAAATAGTAGGATAATTTATGTTTGATTTGGTTACATAAGACATATGGTTACTCATGYCAAAAACKAAAGTAGGGTGGTTGGTCGGGGTGGATGGCTGCGAGTTTGAATCTCATCGTGGACAACTTGAGCATTTTAGTAACTTTTCAACTACTTACTACCTTTTAGCTACTTTGCAACTACTTAGCATGTTAGCCAAAAAATGTTTAAACCCTTCCCCTAACCTTAACCCCTTTAACTAACCCAACTCCTAAACTGAACRCTTAGCCTAGCTAACATTAGCCAGCTAGCTAACGTTAGCCACCATGCTAGAATTCATAACATATATCATATATTTTCCAAATTCGTAACATATAATATGAATTGTAATTCGTAACATATCATATATACGAAATGGGAGATGGACATTCACAAATTAATACATACAATACGAAAAGTAACATACACTAAATGAAGCCGCTCGCATTTACGTACAGAATATTATGAAATGCTCTGAGACCAGGTTYCAGCCACCACTAGCAAGCTGAAACTATTTGAACAAAATAATTATTTTTCATACAGTCTATGGAAACAACTCATTGCAGTAAATTGGGTATCCTCTTCTACACATACAGGCTCTGGGAATAATCAAATAGAAACTTGCATGAAGAGCAGACCAAGAATACAAATAACCACTTATTTCAAAATGCAACTGGACACATTGCATGTGCAACAAAGTAACAAGGAAACCTWATCCCATACACTTCCTGTATAATTTCAGGGAGATGTTTTCGCCTTTACCTTTGGATCTTTCTCATAATAATATTGCTGAGTGCGGATCCATCTCCCAACGAGATGGTCCCTGACTGTGTGAGCCAGGGCGAAGTAGTAATCCCGAGGGGTGGCTACATTGCGATCTTTGACAAGAGTGAAGTGAAGATGCCTGTTGAAACTTTTCTTGATTTCTACGACATCGCCCAACCCTGCAATGCCACGCACGCTGATCTGTTTTCTCTTTTCATGGTCACTCAGTGGGCTGCTCATAGCTTCAGATAAACTCTACCCGAACTTGTGCAAGGTTTGAATTGATTAGAAGTTGAGTTGAGAAGATCCACGCCTGATAGCCCTTGATGGCAGACAGTTGGTTCCTAGAAGAAAAAATACTTCCTCGAAACACACCCCTTAATTCTATCAGTTTGGATTGATGGGAGGGGAGTGTGTTCGCACTTGTCTCTTATTGGTCCATCTGTGCGAAAAAGAATACGTCTTGACGTCAGATCTAGATCAAGCGTCGCGTCGATGGCTACGTCGTTATGTTCTGAAATAGTATAGTCACAGACAGAAGGMGGAAATTATAAATAATATTTAGTATAATCTAGCTACTTACACTTGTTATGATTGTTATTTTATAGCTCAATGGTTATGGTACTGATTTATGGTATGTCGGGGCCATTTAGCTATAAGGTCGGGACTGATGGTCTGTTTACGTTTCGTTGTGGCTAGATCCAGTCTTACAGCGCCATCTAGTGATAGTGTCGGGGACAACAGTTGTTGACGACTAGTATTGTGGATAAACCTAACCACAATACTTTCTAAAGTTTCTAAACCTGTCTTTGGCCTAAACATTTTCCAATAGTCGACGCGTCCATAAGGGTAMTGGAAGCTAAGCGCTTCCCAAAAGGAAATTCAAATACATTGCCGAAGTTATATAGCCTAATTAGCCTTCTGTCTATACAGAAATACATACAATCATTCAAATAGGCTAGCCTACTAAAGCATGATTTGGCCACAGAGGATCATTAGCTTCATCAAAAAATACAATATGGATTGTTTTAAATTGCATTACCTACAGTTGGAAAGAAAAGCAGCGCGCACTGCAAATACCAAATAGATGATTGTTGAGTTGCGATTGTCAGTGAAATGTAGAGTGTATTGCTGTAAAGAGAATGAATAAAGAGAATACAATGAAACGACTGTAATCTGTCTTTTAGTTGCAAAAAATGCAACTTAATTGTGATAACAACAGTATAGCCTATTGGCACCAGCGGGAAAGCATCGGCATCCCCGGCAAGCGCGCACTGTGTATAGCCAATTCAATCATTATCAAGGTTGTGCCTCTCCTTCTCATAGATCTATGGATAATGCCGTTTTTATTGATCTGTTTGTCAGTGTCAGCAGAGTAGTCTACCCTGAATATGTTTAATTAATAAATATTCTGTTAATGTCTCCAGTCATATAAAGTGTAGTAGAATTGCCTGAAATGTGTTTATAAAAGGCACAATGATTACCATACAAAGAAGAAACGTAGCTTGTATAGCCTATAGCCTAGGCTCATTCTACGCTACACGCTAGGGTTCTCCAACTGGCGGTTGCGTTGCCGAATTTGACTCGCGGGTGATTTTATTTAGAACCCCAAGTTTTCTGAGCAAAAAAAAAAATATATATATATATTTACTCAGCAAAAAAAGAAACGTCCATTTTTCAGGATTCTGTCTTTCAAAGATAATTCGTAAAAATAAAAATAAAAACTTCACAGATCTTCATTGTAAAGGGTTTAAACACTGTTTCCCATGCTTGTTCAATGAACCATAAACAATTAATGAACATGCACCTGTGGAACGGTCATTAAGACACTAACAGRTTACAGATGGTAGGCAATTAAGGTCACAGTTCTGAAAARTTAGGACACTAAAGAGGCCTTTCTACTGACTCTGAAAAACATTAAAAGAAAGATGCCCAGGGTCCCTGCTCATCTGCATGAACGTGCCTTGGGCATGCTGCAAGGATACATGASGACTGCAGATGTGGCCAMGGCAATAAATWGCAAAGTCCGTACTGTGAGACGCCTAAGACAGTGCTASAGAGAGACAGGACGGACAGATGATCATCCTCYCAGTGGCAGACCACGTGTAACAACACCTGCACAGGATCGGTACATCTGAACATCACACCTGCGGGACAGGTACAGGATGGCAACAACAACTGCCCGAGTTACACCAGGAACGCACAATCCCTCCATTAGTGCTCAGACTGTCCACAATAGTTCACTTTCATAGCAGCCACGTTGTATTAATTCTAGCCTCTATGCACTCTCCCCCTCTCACCTTTTCCCTTCGCTTGTGGACTTCAATGAACAACACATCAGCTGTATGTGACCAGGCAAAAAATACTTTCCAAGCCAAATCCCCCCTAACCCGGACGACACTGGGCCAACTATGCGTCGCCCCATGGACCTCCCGGTCACGGCCGGCTGCGACAGAGCCTGGGCTCGAACCCAGAATCTCTGGTGGGACAGCTAGCACTGCGATGTAGCGCCTTAGACCACTGCGCCACCCGGGAGTACTCTCCTTAATTTTTGAAGAAATTAATTTGTTAAACTGTTCAACTAGTCTTTCTCTCTCTTTGAGTCAACTACTCACCACATTTTATGCAGAACTAACTAGCTGTAGCTTATCCTTTCAGTACTAGATTCTGATCCTTTGATTTGGTGGAAAACATGTCAGTTCATGCTGCAAGAGGTCTGATAGGTTGGAGGACGTCCTCCGSAAGTTGTCATAATTGCTGTGTAAGTCTATGGAATGGGGTGAGAACCAAGAGCCTCCMAGGTTTTGTATTGAAGTCAATGTACTGGCAAGAGGAAGAAGGAAGATAGCTGTCCTCCGGCTACACCATGGTGCTACCCTACAGAGTGCTGTTGAGGCTACTGTAGACCTTCATTGCAAAACACTGTGTTTRAWTCAATTATTTTGTGACGTGAATATATTTAGTATAGTTTAATCTAAAAAGTTAACTTTTTCAATGTTTTCTTTTTTTTTTTTWWATAATATGAAATTCACTGAGGATGGTCCTCCCCTTCCTCCTCTGAGGAGCCTCCACTGATAAATATATATATTTAATCTATATATTTTTTAAACGTTTTATTGTTGGACATAAAATACTGTAAAATCTGTTCCAAAGTATTCCCACGCATAATAGAGATATACAGTATGTGATCGTATACAAATGTAAGCAAGGTTTGAAATTATTCTGTTTTAGTCCGTTTTGGGCTTTTTGCTGTCAATTTGCAGTTGACAAATTATTTGTAATTATGTWCAGGCCTCCTGACAATCCGCTCAAGTAAAAATCTGTGCTCGGCTGAATCTAGTTTATGATCCCTGCTATATGCAGTCAGCCATGCATTGAACGGTCTGTTTGCGAACAGTGATCGAGTTCTAAATTATTACTATCCAATCTACTCATCACATTACGAATKGAAGGGTTTCTTACACAAGTCTGCAAATGTGATGARGCATGGAATGCTGTATTATAAAGGTGCATTTTTATGGTCAAAATAAGCTTCCACAAACGTTAAATTTATGCGCCGTCTATGCCATTTCCTAACCTTATCCTCATTCTCCTTACCTGCTACGTTATTTCACCTAACCTGCTGTTAGTTCTCCTAACCTGCTGTGTAACCAGACCATCAATCCCCACAGTAGCCTATCGTCACACTCTCATTTAATTATCTACAGGTGTTGTTTTAGTACGCAAATTCGCACTTTTATAGCACGTGATCTGTCAAATCAGAAACGGGTGGTAACAATTAGTAAAGGCCAGTGTGTCCATTGTCTCGGGTAAGGACGTGAAATACAATAGTGTAAGTTATTTCAACATGTTTAGACATATGCCTACTGAAATATTAACTGGAAGCTGTAGGTAGCATATGGCTCACAGACACGACTAGAGCTAATGTTATTAGAGTGAGTTAGCACAGAGAGCCTAGTTGTTTGTCTAACGTTACTAGACCATCATTGCGCAGCTGTCTCTTGCAGAAATGTCGACCACTTCTCAGAAGCACAGGGACTTCGTTGGAGAACCCATGGGCGATAAACCGGTGACAGCACTGTCGGGAATTGGCGAGGTCTTGGGAAATAAACTGGAGGAGCAAGGTTTTGACAGAGTAAATTCTTATTTTTTTATTTTTTACAGCGCTTCACATGCTATGCATTCTAGACTATATACATTTTTTTACCTCTTAGAATGTTAACGTTAGGTCAAGTATTGTGGAGCTCCTGCACCTWAAGTTGTCAAGGCTTTGGCTTCGTGGCAAATGGGGACTGGTCAATGCACCCCATTGGGTCCCCAGGACAAGGCTTGTTTTGATGATTTTCCCACTATGGACAGTAGCACCACAGTACTGACCTGCACTTAGGGGCAGGCCCACTGCAACAAAGTAATATGTAGGATAACTGCTGCATCTCCTTCTTAGGCCTTTGTGGTTCTGGGTCAGTATCTGCTGCTGCGGAAGGATGGGGAGCTGTTCARTGAGTGGCTGAAAGACACCAGCGGTGCCAACACCAGGAATGCTACATCCTGCTCCCAGTGCCTGAGAGAGTGGTGTGATTCATTCCTATGAGTCCCTAATGTAACATTTTAAAGATTAGAACATTAATCTGTTTATAGTGGAAATGTCAGTGGCTTGGTTTGTCTGAGCAGAATAATTTAATAAAGATGTGAAATCTAAATTGTTTTCTTTTATTCAAAATACATATGCCTTCATTACCCCAATTGATTCTGAATTGTACACAGAAACTGACATTTTAGCACAATGTTATATTCAAATATGTAATTGGTCATGCTCCTTTAAACTACAGCAGTAGCATGTGCTTTATTACACAACCAACATTCCTTAAGTATAAACCAACCACACCTGCTAAAATAAAGTCAAACATTCAAAAGGCAACTGGTAAAATAAACTACAATTCTGAAAACTTTGCACAGAAAAACAAGTACAATCACTTTGGGAAAATGGCCTGAGTGTACTTTGCAGCACAGAAACACTGGCATGTCATGGCAGCAGCAAGTGAGGTGAAACTGGCAGCTCACTGACTGTGAAGGGACTCTATGTAGTGGAAAGTAGCCCCCAGAGCCCAACTAGTCTCCACTTCATCAATCTTCCTCACCAGCTGAAAGCACACACAAATCACTTCCTTGACCATTGGATACAGACCCATGGAAATGCATTGATTTCGATTGAATGATAAATGGCATTTCTTTGCATTTGGTTCTCACCTTAAATACTTTTTCTTTGGGAAAACCAAGCTCTTGCAGCATTGTAGAGATGTAGGTTAGATCCAGACAAAGAAAAGGATTCTCTCTGGGAGTAACTGTCATTCCGTTGCACACTGGGAGAAATAAAAGGTGATTTCTTGCAAGTATTCACTAAATTCCAATAATTAAATGTGTGAAAGCAATGAGTCAAGCGTTGATTAAAAGGGATAAGTCAAGTTCATATTCAGTTCAGTAATAGCGAACCACATGCAGCATGAGGGTGCTGTCTTACCTCTTTTAGCAGTGTCAATGTAATCGCTGACTTTTATAATCCCTCCTGTTTTCTCATCTGAGTGAAAGGGGATATTAGAATAGAACTACATTAAATTTCTATATGAAGATATCATTAAACTAAGTAGCATAATCATTTACACCAACTGAAGTGGCAAAAGGTAGGTAGGGTTCCTACCAATAGCYCCCAGATCCACAGCTCTGTCATAGTAGTATGAAAAGGCATAGAATTCAATATCTTTGGCTTCCTCTGCCTTCTTCACCTTCCTATACAGCACCTTCTCCACTTTCCTAAGGCAGGACTCATAAATGGGCACTCCTGAAACAGAAACAAAACTTAATACACAAAACAATGGTCAGGTTAGGCACTGTCTATAGAAGGCAATGAATTGTTTATTAAAGGTGCAATATGCAGAAATCCATCGTTTCCTGGATGCTAAAATTCTAATAGTTCGCCTAATTTCAGTTAGTGACAAAACAAGCAATTGTGTAGTATAGAAAATCATTGTACCACCTAAACCGCTGTGAAATATATTTTCAATATAAAACAAAAATATAGTATTTTCAGCTGGTGTATGAAACTAAAAGTCCAAATCAAATCAAATTTGATTAGTCCCCTGTGGCGATTATATAACAGGTGTAGACCTTACAGTGAAATGCTTACTTAAAAGCCCCTAACCAACATTGCAAATTAAAAAAAATACGGATAAAAAGAGATAAAAGTAACAAGTAATTAAAGAGCAGCAGTAAAATAACAACAGTGAGACTATTTTAATTTTAACTTTATTTAACTAGTCAGTTAAGAACAAATTCCTATTTTCAATGACGGCCTAGGAACAGTGGGTTAACRGCCTTGTTCAGGGGAGAACAACAGATTTTTACCTTGTCAGCTCGGGATTTGATCTTGCAACCTTTCGGTTACTAGTCCAACGCTCTAACCACTAGGCTACCTGCCACCAATATACAGGGGGGTACCAATACAGAGTCAATGTGCGGGGGCACAGGTTAGTTGCGGTAGTATGTACATGTAGGTAGAGTAATTAAAGTGACTATGCATAGATGACAACAGAGAGTAGCAGTGGTGTAAAGAGTGGGAAAGGGGAAATGCAAATAGTCTGGGTAGCCATTTGCCTAGATGTTCAGGGAGGACCCATGCAAATCTTTCAGTCTCCTGAGGGGGAAAAGGTTTTGTCATGCCTTCTTCACGACTGTCTTGGTGTGCTTGGACCATGTTAATTTGTTGGTGATGTGGACACCAAGGAACTTGAAGCTCTCACCTGCTCCACTGCAGCCCCGTCGATGAGAATGGGGGCGTTCTCGGTCCTCCTTTTCCTGTCGTCCACAATCATCTCTTTTGTCTTGATCACGTTGAGGGAGAGGTGTTGTCCTGGCACCACACGGCCAGGTCTCTGACCCCTCCTCATAGGCTGTCTCGTCGTTGATCGGCCTACCACTGTTGTGTCATCTGCAAATTTAATGATGGTGTCAGAGTCATGCCTGGCCGTGCAGTCATGAGTGAACAGGGAGACAGGAGGGGACTGAGCACGCACCCTGAGGGCCCCTGTGTTGAGGATCAGCGTGACGGTGTGTTGTTACCTACCCTACCACCTGGGGACGGCCCGTCAGGATGTCCAGGATCCAGTTGCAGAGGAGGTGTTTAGTCCCAGGGCCTTAGCTTATTGATGAGCTTTGAGGCACTATGGTGTTGAACGCTAAGCTGTAGTCAATGAATAGCATTCTCACATAGGTGTTCCTTTTGTCCAGGTGGGAAAGGGCAGTGTGGAGTGCAATAAAGATTGCATCATCTGTGGATCTGTTGGGGCGGTATGCAAATTGGAGTGGGTCTAGGGTTTCTGGATGATGTGTTGATGTGAGCCATGACCAGCCTTTCAAAGCACTTTATGGCTACAGACGTAGTGCTATGGGTCGGTAGTCATTTAGGCAGGTTACCTTAGTTTCTTGGGCACAGGCACTAAGGTGGTCTGCATA
>NC_036865.1:9891230-9950925 GCF_002910315.2 Salvelinus sp. IW2-2015 | reverse complement strand
AGTCTTATGGCTTGGGATAGAAGCTGTTTAGAAGCCTTTTGGACCTAGACTTGGCTCTCCGGTACTGCTTGCCGTGCGGTAGCAGAGAGAACAGTCTATGACTAGGGTGGCTGGAGTCTTTGAACATTTTTAGCCTTCCTCTGACACGCCTGGTATAGGTCCTGGATGGCAGGAAGCTTGGCCCCAGTGATGTACTGGGCCGTTCGCACTACCCCTTGTAATGCTTGCGGTCGGAGGCCAAGCAGTTGCCATACCAGGCAGTGATGCAACCAGTCAGGATGCTCTCGATGGGTGCAGCTGTAGAAACTTTGGAGGATCTGAGGACCCATGCAAATCTTTTCAGTCTCCTGAGGGGGAAAAGGTTTTGTCATGCCTTCTTCACGACTGTCTTGGTGTGCTTGGACCATGTTAATTTGTTGGTGATGTGGACACCAAGGAACTTGAAGCTCTCAACCTGCTCCACTGCAGCCCCGTCCATGATGAATGGGGGCGTTCTCGGTCCTCCTTTTCCTGTAGTCCACAATCATCTCTTTGTCTTGATCACGTTGAGGGAGAGATTGTTGTCCTGGCACCACACGGCCAGGTCTCTGACCTCTCGTCATAGGCTGTCTTGTCGTTGTCGGTGATCGCTCACCACTGTTGTGTCATCTGCAAATTTAATGATGGTGTCAGAGTCATGCCTGGCCGTGCAGTCATGAGTGAACAGGGAGGACAGGAGGGACTGAGCACGCACCCTGAGGGCCCCTGTGTTGAGGATCAGCGTGACGTTGTGTTGTTACCTACCCTTACCACCTGGGGACGGCCGTCAGGATGTCCAGGATCCAGTTGCAGAGGGAGGTGTTTAGTCCAGGGTCCTTAGCTTATTGATGAGCTTTGGGGCACTATGGTTTGAACGCTAAGCTGTAGTCAATGAATAGCATTCTCACATAGTGTTCTTTTGTCCAGTGGAAAAATCTTGTCGGTGGGGTGTGTGTGTGTGTAAAACATGTTGGTATTACAGACTCGGACAGGGAGAGGTTGAAAATGTCAGTGAAGACACTTTCCAGTTGGTAATCCGTCTGGCCCTGCGGCCTTGTGAATGTTGACCTGTTTAAAGGTCTTACTCACATCGGCTGCGGAGAGCATGATCACACAGTCTTCCAGAACAGCTGGTGCTCTCATGCATGTTTCAGTGTTATTTGCCTCGAAGCGAGCATAGAAGTGGTTTAGCTCGTCTAGTAGGCTCGTGTCACTGGGCAGCTCTCGGCTGTGCTTCCCTTGTAGTTTGTAATGGTTTGCAAGCCCTGTCACATCCGACGAGCGTCAGAGCCGGTATAGTACGATTCGATCTTAGTCCTGTATTGACGCATTGCCTGTTTGACGGTTTGTCGGAGAGCATAGCATAATTTCTTACAAGCTTCCGGGTTAGAGTCCCGCTCCTTGAAAGKGGCAGCTCTAGCCTTTAGCTCAGTGCGGATGCTCCCTGTAATCCATGGCTTCTGGTTGGGGTATGTACGTACGGTCACTATGGGGACGACGTCATCTATGCACTTATTGATGAAGCTAAAGACTGATGTGGTGTACTCCTCAATGCCATCGGAGGGATCCCGGAGCATATTCCAGTCCTGTAGCTTAGCATCTGCTTCATCTGACCCCTTTTTTATTGATTTAGTCACTGGTGCTTCCTGCTTTAATTTTTGCTTGTAAGCAGGAATCAGGAGGATATAAATTATGGTCGATTTGCCAAATGGAGGGCGAGGGAGAGCTTTGTACGCGTCTCTGTGTGTGGAGTATAGTGGTCCAGAGTTTTTTTCCTCTGGTTGCACATTTAACATGCTGATAGAAATTTGGTAAAACAGATTTAAGTTTCCCTGCATTAAAGTCCTCGGCTACTAGGAGCGCCGCCTCTGGGTGAGTATTTTCTTGTTTGCTTTTGGCAGAATACAGCTCATTTAATGCTGTCTTAGTGCCAGCCTCTGATTGTGGTGGTATGTAAACAGCTACGAAGTATACAGATGAAAACTCTCTCGGTAGGTAGTGTGGTCTTCAGCTTATCATGAGATACTCTACCTCAGGCGAGCAATAGCTCGAGACTTCCTTAGATATCGTGCACCAACTGTTATTTACAAAAAATACATAGCCCGCCGTCCCTTGTCTTACCAGACGCCGCTGTTCTATCCTGCCGGTACATCGTATAACCAGCCAGCTGTTACAGTTTTTAATGTCCCGTTGGTAGTTTAATCTTCCACGTAACTCGTCYATTTTATTCTCCAAGGATTACATGTTTGCTAGCAGAATGGAGGGAAGTGGGGGATTATTCGATCGCCTACGAATTCTCAGAAGGAAGCCCGCCCTTCGGCCCCTCTTTCTCCGCCTCCTCTTCACGCAGATCACGGGGATCGGGGCCTGTTTCCGAGGAAGCAGTATATCCTTTGCGTCGGGCTCGTCAGAGTCGTGAAAGGAAAAAAGGATTCTGCTAGTCCYTGGTGAGTAATCGCAGTCCTGATGTCTAGAACTTATTTTCGGTCATCAGACGGTAGCAGCAACATTATGTACAAAATAAGTAAACAAATAAGTTACAAACAACGCAAATAAATMAATAAAAAACACAATCAGGGGGCACGTAAAACGTCTGCCTTCTTCTCTCTCTTAAAAGACGCAAAAACAAAACTTAAGAACGGGAATRATAGAAATATCGCACATAGAACAGATTTACCACTTCTTAGACTTACTTTCAATGAGAATGACAGATATATATCTTACATTTCTATGTGAATTTGACAATTGGTATTTAGCATTAGTAATATTATTGTTAAATTAGTTATTAATCCCTTTTTACTGTACCTGCTTTCTGGCCCTTCACAGTATACAGAACTTCTGCGTGTTCCCATTGGCCAGAGTAGTCCGGGGCCAAGCAGGGACTTACTAGCTCTGTGCTGCTGCCCTCTACTGTTTKAAATAGAACAGAGAACGCACTTAGAATTTGGACCTGACCAACAAACTGTAGCTCATGTTTTGGTACACATGCAGGATATATCTATCTATATAGATATATGGAAGCTATGGCTGGTGAAGGCTACATCTTTTTTTTTAAGAGCTCTTATAAAAATTTAACAATGAACTAATGTGGTGTTGCCGTTTGGCCAACAATTTCCAATATAAGTCAAATGCTGTAAAGGGACACAGCATCTGAAATTGCTGTGCTCCAACATAGGTTTTATGGCTATAAAAAAAAGCAACCCTATAACCAAAAAAGCATTGAGGGAACATTGAGAATAAATAGATTATACAACAAACAAATGTATCAACAAAGAAATCTGATTAAAATTCAAATGTCTAAAATGCAAATCCCCATGGAGAACTGCATCCGGGGCATTCGACTGATGGCAGTTCTTAAAGCCAGGCATCAACTAAATCACAGCAYCAGCTGGCATGCAAGGAATTAATCTTGGTCCATGTTATTAAAAGATTAGATAATGGCTTATTTATCGGGACGGGGAGGGTCTTTAAAGGCAACGATGAAAGCAAATTGAAAAACCACATACAAGGCTGTCCCTCGATTCCTCCCAAGACAGCTAGTCTTGCCGACATCAAGCCTAGACCAAGGTAGCTGTGCAAGACAGAAAGCAGAATCAGTGTGTGACACACAGAAATAAGATTGAGAGAGGTGTGTGTCAGAGTTTGGATAGTCATAGTTTGAACAATGATTGTGCACCGTGCAACATGCAACAAAACTTAGCAGGGTCATACACACTAACCTGAGGACAGAAAGAATACTACAGTTTCAATGCACCTCTCTGAACAACATCGCCGAGGGTTGATTTTCAGGAAAGCCAAATACTAAACAACATTTCCCACCAAAGCTGTTTTAGCGCTTTGCCTAATATAAGATATTATTAAGCCAAACATGTAAGAGGGTYTTTGAGCGCATATACTGCCATTGACGTTTGTTGTGCTGGGCCAGATCCAGTCGCACACTGCTGGCTGCAAAAGCCTCAAATTCAGAGGCCTTCTAAATTCTAAGACCTTCAAAAGTCAATCAGTTATAAAACAGTTTTGCTTTGAGTTAAAACTTTGCTTTGAATGGGAAGTCATATTTTACAATGCAAGACTCTGTTGCAATCTAGTTAGTTCAAAACTGATTTTAGAGCGCAACAGACAGCAGACGAGGGTTTAAACCAGCAACTCTTGCAGTTATGCAAGCACACCACCTGTGCCTTAAGGTTCAGACCTTTTGTCAGAGTCTGCATTACAGGTTACAATAGCACTGCCAATGACAGGCTTTGCATGTGGAAATGTTAWATAATGCTAGAGGTCAACCGATTATGATTTTTCAACGCCGATACCAATACCGATTATTGGAGGACCCCCCAAAAAAAGCCGATACCGATTAATCGGCCAATTTATATATATATATATATATATATATATTTGTAATAATGACAATTACAACAATACTGAATGAACAATGAACACTTTTATTTTAACTTAATATGATACATAAATAAAATCTATTTAGTCTCAAATAAATAATGAAACATGCTCAATTTGGTTTAAATAATGCAAAAACATTGTGTTGGAGAAGAAAGTAAAAGTGCAATATGTGCCATGTAAAAAATCTAACGTTTAAGTTCCTTGCTCAGAACATGAGAACATATGAAAGCTGGTGGTTCAATATTCCCAGGTCTTCAATATTCCCAGTTAAGAAGTTTTATGTTGTAGTTATTATAGGAATTATGACACGTCGACTATTTCTCTCTATACTATTTGTATTTCATATACCTTTGATTATTGGATGTTCTAATAGGCACTTTAGTATTGCCAGCATAATCTCAGGAGTTGATAGGCGTGAAGTCATAAACAGCGCTGTGAAGCAAGCATTGCTAAGAGCTGCTGGAAAACGCAGTAAAGTTTGAATGAATGCTTATGAGCCTGCTGCCGCCTACCACCGCTCAGTCAGACTGCTCTATCAAATTGTAGACTTTATTATATTATAATTAACACAGACATTCGAGCCATTAATATGGTCAAAGTCGGAAACTAGCATTTCGAAAACAAAACGTTTATTCTTTCAGTGAAATACGGAACCGTTCCGTATTTTATCGAACGGGCGGCAACTTAAGTCTAAATATTACTGTTACATTGCACAACCTTCAATGTTATGTCATAATTATGGAAAATTAGTTCGCAACGAGCCAAGCGGCCCAAACTGTTGCATATACCCTGACTCTGCGTGCAATGAACGCAAGAGAAGTGACACAATTTCCCTAGTTAATATTGCCTGCTAACATGAATTTCTTTTGACTAAATATGCAGGTTTAAAAAAATATACTTCTGTGTATTGATTTTAAGAAAGGCATTGATGTTTATGGTTAGGTACATTCGTGCAACGATTGTGTTATTTTCGCGAATGCACTTTTGTTAAATCATCCCCCGTTTGGCGAAGTAGGCTGTGATTCCATCTTTTTTTTTTACAGGCACCGCATTGATTATATGCAACGCAGGACAAGCTAGTTAACCTAGTAACATCATCAACCATGTGTAGTTAACTAGTAATTATGTGAAGATTGATTGTTTTTTATAAGATAAGTTTAATGCTAGCTAGCAACTTACCTTGGCTCCTTGCTGCACTCGCGTAACAGGTGGTCAGCCTGTCACGCAGTTTCCTCGTGGAGTGCAATGTAATCGGCCATAATCAGCATCCAAAAATGCCGATTACCGATTGTTATGAAAACTTGAAATCGTCCCTATTTAATCGGCCATGCCGATTAATCGGTCGACCTCTATATAATGCACCTTTAACTTCACTAGAGTAGGGGGCAGCATTTGGAATTCTGGACTCAGGCCCATAAGCTAGGATATGCATATAATTAGTAGATTTGGATAGAAAACACTCTAAAGTTTCCAAAACTGTTAAAATAATGTCTGTGAGTATAACAGAACTGATATGGCAGGCGAAAACCCGAGGAAAATCCAAACAGGAAGTACTATTATTTTGAAAGGCTGTTTTTCCATTGAAAGCCTATCCACCATACAAAGACTTAGGACCCAGTTCACGAGCTCTGTGGCTTTCTCTACATGTGGCCAGTCTTTAGGCATTGTTTCAGGCTTTTACTCTGAAAAATGAGGGAGATACAGCACTTTCAATCAGTGGACAGTGGAAATTTCCAGACATCAGCCATGCGCCTGATCGGGAACGCGCCTTTCTTGTTTCTCCTTTCCTATTGACGAAGCTTTTGTCCGGTTGAAATATTATTGATTATTTATGACAAAAACAACTGGAGGATTGATTTTAAACAACATTTGGCATGTTTCTACTAACTTTTATTGTACTTTAAAATAACTTTTCGTCTGGACTTAGTGCACGCGCCTTGTGCATTTGGATTACTGGAAAAACGTGCAAACAAAAAGGAGGTTTTTGGTCATAAAGAGGGACATTATCGAACAAAACTAACATTTATTGTCTAACATGGAGACCTGGGAGTGCCACCAGATGAAGATCATCAAAGGTAAGTGATTAATTTTAATGCTATTTCAGACTTTTGTGACACCTCTCCTTGTTTGGAAAATGGCTGTATGGGTTTCTGTGGCTAGGAGCTGACCTAACATAATCGCAAAGTGTGCTTTCGCCGTAAAGCCTTTTTGAAATCTGACACAGCGGTTGCATTAAGGAGAAGTTTATCTTTATTCGTATGTTTAACACTTGTATCTTTTATCAATGTTTATGATGAATATTTCTGTTATTTGATGTGGCTCTCTGCACTTTCACTGGATGTTTGTTTGAGACAATGCATTTCTGAACATAATACACCAATTTCAAATGAGGTTTGTGGACATAAAGATTAACTTTATCGAACAAAACACACATTTATTGTGTAACATGAAGTCCTGTGAGTGCCATCTGATGAAGATCATCAAAGGTTAGTGATTAATTTAATCGCTATTTCTGACTTTTGTGAGCCCTCTCCTTGGCTGGAAAATGGCTGTATGGTTTTCTGTAACTAGGCGCTGACCTAACATAATCGTTTGGTGTGCTTTCGCCGTAAAGCCTATTTGAAATCGGACACTGTGGTTGGATGTACAATAAGTGTATCTTTAAAATGGTGTATAATACTTGTATGTTTGAGGAATTTTAATTATGGGATTTCTGTTGTTTTGAATTTGGCGCCCTGCACTTTCACTGGCTGTTGTCCCACTTGTACCAGAGAGGTTCAAATGAAAAACAAAGGAAATTCACGAGCACCACAATGCCTACTTCACCCATGGTTTTACAACACACAGCTTTGACCTACTACAGTAGCTATGTTGGTCTACTGTACTTCTAACAATGTGTAGACAGGTTGCGTAGGATTCAAACTTTCTCAAACAGCCTATTCAAATAAAATCATTATTTTGGGGGGATATCTGGATAGTCGAAATGCATGTTTTAAAGCGGCAATCAGCAGTAGAAACAATAACAAAGCAGGCTCCCCGCCCCTGTTCGGTGAAAAATGAGGATAGAGAAATGTAACCACTCTCAAATTCATAGACAGCTATGGATGTAAGGACTGACCATCCAGGATATCAAAATTACAGGTTTAAACATGTTTTAAGGCTATATAGTGTCTGTTTACATTTTATGGATGTAGAAACTGCCCCTTTAAAGAAAAATATGAGTTATTATTTTTTTACTCAAATGGGGACTTGCTTGCTCGACTCAGGAGAGCACTCTGCTTGTTGTTTCAGTACAGAAGGGAGGGGCAGGAGAGAAGAGGCTGGTGTGTCTGACATGGAGAGAGAAAGTAGCCAAACCGACTCACGCAGGTTAGACAAACATGTTGCTGTGATAAATTATCTATCGTCTCATCTGGTAGTGTCGGTCTTGACAGCATGAAATCGATGTAAAGAAGCTAGCTAACAAGGCTAATTGAGGCTATTTGCCTCACTCCCTGTCCTTGTCTACAACAACTCCATTCGATTTAAACAACAGCCTACCTGTTGGTTGATCATTGTAGCCTACTACATCTCATTTAGCCATTTATTCTGTAATTGTAATTCCATTTTGCATTAGAAATCTCCTACTTCACTTGCTACACATGGAGACTCCGACTGTAACGTTAGTGCTGCTTTGATAGACAGACAATAACAAGCTACACAAGCCTTTTCTGTATCAATGTCACATAGATCATTTCATAATTTGTTTGACAAAGCCTTTTCAATAAAATAGGTCTTTTTTTTTCTAAAAAAAATGAATAGTCTCGTAAGTAATCGAATACTAAACTAATGTCACTTCGGATATTCTAATAACCATGCCCTAGGGCTGGACATTATACTGTATTTTACCGGCATTGATGCACGGAATGGTTTGGATTTTTACTTTACCTTGTATTACAGTATTTCAATGTTTGGTTTGTTAAATGTGATATGCAGTGTGTAACGTCCATTTTTATAGTTTACACCGCTACTTGAATCATCACTCTCCGGTCTCTCCATGCCGCTTTCCACACAGACCTAGCCCTGCCCCGTAACTCAATAATAAAGGTTAAATAAAATAATATATTAAAAAAGAAGCGCATCGGCTGTTGCTTGACCACGAGACACTTTAGTTCCGTCTGCACGGTCAATGCAGCACATGCAACAATGTTGATGATAATGATATTATTCCCACTTTGCTTCTTAATATACACACACATGTGCTCTATAATGACACTATTAGTTTGTGTTTCTTACAGCTAGTTTGTCTTTTCTAAGCAAGTTTGAGCTAAATCGTGTTAGCCCCTAATGCTAATCGCTAGTTAGCTGGCTAGCTAGTTACTAAATGTACTGGGTCAGAGCAAACTTAGCTAGCTATACAGTCTTATACCAGTGATGGTGTAGGCCTAAATAAGCATTTATTTTCCCTGGTTGACACATACATGCTCAGCAATTTTTGGCCAATCTCCAACCTTCCATTCTTAAGCAACATTCTGGAGAAATTGGTTTTCAAACAGTTCAATGATTTAACCCAAAAACTAACGACTTATTAGCCAGCCCTACTCTGTTGTTTATGATTTTGTTGTCATGGAGGACTGATTGGACTCATTGATTCGAGTTGAAAAATAAATGCTGCGCTCATGGAATGGCATGCTTTCGAGCACTACTGAAAAGTGCTATTTACATATGAAAAATGAATGCCATATGCTGTATTTGCTATAGGCCTATTGTTTACCTTTTTGTTGGTGACACTTTATCTTGATAATATGCAGCTGTTTAAAGGGCAAATCCACAGATGAAACAATAACAAAATGGACACCCCGCCTCTGTTTTGGTAAAAAGCTGAGGGATGGGCCTGGAGAAATGTAACCACTCTCAGATTAATTGACAGAGCTATGGCTGCAAGGACTGACCATCCATGATATAACAATTATTGTTTGAACCATGTTATGAGGCTATACAGTGTTTGTTTACATTACAATGTTTATAAACATTGGAGAAAAACAAGTTTATATTTTGGGTTCTCATGGACAGTTGTGTGACAGTTGAACTAAGCTCATGAGGCATTTCTAAGTTATATTCTTCAAGAATCAATGGATATTGATTTTCTTTATTTTTACTATTTTCTACATTGTAAAATAATAATGAAGATATCAAAACTATGAAATGACACATATGGAATTATGTAGAAACCAAAAAAGTGTTAAACAAATGAAAATATATTTTAGATTTTAGATTCTTCAAATAGACACCCTTTGCCTTGATGACAGCTTTGCACACTCTTGGCATTCTCTCAACCAGCTTCATGAGGTAGTCACCTGGAATTCATTTCAATTAACAGGTGTGCCTTGTTAAAAGTTACTTTGTGTAATTTCTTTCCTTCTTTATGCGTTTGAGCCAATCAGTTGTGTTGTGACAAGGTAGGGGGTTATACAGAAGATAGCCCTATTTGGTAAAATACCAAGTCCATATTATGGCAAGAACAGCTCAAATAAGCAAAGAGAAACAACAGTCCATCATGACTTTAAGACATGAAGGTCAGTCAATATGGAACATTTCAAGAACTTGAAGTTTCTTCAAGTGCAGTCACAAAAACCATCAAGCGCTATGATGAAACTGGCTCTCATGAGGACCGCCACAGGAATGGAAGACCCAGACTTACCTCTACTGCAGAGGATAAGTTCATTAGAGTTACCAGCCTCAGAAATTGCAGGCCAAATAAATGCTTCACAGAGTTCAAGTACCAGACATTGCTCAGAGGAGACTGTGTGAATCAGGTCTTTGTGGTCGAATTGCTGCAAAGAAACCACTAATTTAGGCTGTTTAAGAAAGGTTTGAATCCTAAGCAACCTGTCTACACATTGTTTGAAGTGCAATAGATCATCATAGCTACTGTAGTAGATCAAAGCTGTGTGCTGGAAAACCTTGGTAGAGCATGGGTGAAGTAGGCACTGTGGTGCTCATGTGAATTTCCTTTATTTTTCGGCTTCAGACCAATGCCTACTTCTCACTTAAAACATATTTTTTTGTTTTAAATAACAATACGTTTCCCCCAATTAAATCATGGTAGAGGACAAAATAGACCAGTTTGCAGCTGGATGCACCACACAGCAGGTTTGACATAAAGACAGAACCCACTGAGCACAGACATCAATTCAACGTCTATTCCACATTGGTTCAACATAATATCATGACCAGCGTGTACCCAATGGGAAGAGGGCTTTCCAAAGAGCACAACTATCTGTCTCAACACAGTGCATGGTAGTACCTGTGTGAGTAGAGTGTGTGGGTGCTGTTGAACATCTGAAATGATGCCATGTAATCGATGGGTGAGGTCTGGATGGTCTTCTGGAGAGAAGAAAAGATGCAAAACATAAATGATCATTGTGTGGCTGTATAGATTTGCAAGCAAAACATTATTTCTAGATGTAAACGTCAGAATCAAACATGTTTTCTTATATTAACCTTGGCAATTCCTGGGTGACCAGTTACAGCTTATACAACATGTCACACTGTGCTGTTCGACATCAAACCGACAAAAAGGATCTACTCAATAAGGAGAGAAAAAACTGCCGCAATCTGCAAACCAATTTCATCCCTAAAGCGTGAACGGCTTGCCAGGAGAGTTTAAACTCTTTGAAAAGCAGTGTAATGACATGGTAAATTGGTCCTCAATCCCTCGTGTACAAGACCTGACCTAGTTAAGGAACAAGAAATCCCCCTCCAACCTAATGTCCAACAACGTTTATTTACCAGCCTTTTCGGATTAGCGTGGCATTTGCTGATTAAGCCCTAAGATGAGAGGACATCCCGGTAGTTTGTGTTGCTTTAGAGAAGAGATCTGGCTTCATTGTGTGTGTGTGTGTGTGTGTGTGTGTGTGTGTGTGTGTGTGTGTGTGTGTGTGTGTGTGTGTGTGAGAGAGAGAGAGACAGTCTTTGGGCATGAGCGTCCGCTATCAAACAGAGATGCCTTATTGTACCTCATCCTGAGGGGAGAAGGTGATCTGGGTGGACCCCCCTCCCAAATCCAGCATCCCCACAGTGGGTGTGTCAGAGCTGTGGAGACCCCCTGCAGAGAGAGCGAGAGAGGGCGAAAGAGGGGGTGGGGTGGGGTGGGGGGGCAGTACTAGTGTGGTCACCAAAGAGGAACTGGGGATGCAGCGCTAGGCTAATCCAATAACAGGTAATCAAAATGTCTTGTCCAGAATATTAATCTATATCGCTGGTGTTCTGTTTATGTACCAGAATTAAGCCTGTTCAGAACATTGAGTTTGGGGCCAGGGCCCCGGAGGGTGAGGGTGGTAGGGTCAGTACAGGATGCCTTTAGTTCAATCCGTCACGCCAAGTAAACACTGACCCCTCACCACACCACACTAAGGCCTGACCCTTTGACTCAGATATTGACCATATTTGGGTAGAGATGGTCACATCCCCAATGGAATATATTTTCTCTTACATATAGTACTCCTAATCTTGGAGCTTAATCTATATCGATCCTTACCAATGCTACTTATGCCATTAGTAACTGACAGTTATCAAAGTTTGAAATCATCTCACCTATGAGGAAGTTGACAGTGATCCAAGCGGAGATCCCTTTGAGGAGAAAAAGAGATGGGGATTTACCTCATCCCCCTTAAATCAATCCTTCATAATACATGTATAACATGTATACATAGTTTGTATTGAAATCATTTAAACACGTATTAAAGTTGATCATGGAACAGTGCTTAAGGTTAACTATTTAGGTCAAATGAGATGACACTGTTTATGCCATAATGTATGTCATCTACCGGTCAAACGTTTTAGAACACATTCATTCACGTTTTTTATTTATTTTTTACTATTTTCTACATTGTAGAATAATAGTGAAGACATCAAAACTATGAAATAACACATATGGAATCATGTAGTAACCAAAAAAGTGTTAAACTAATCAAAATAGATTTGAGATTCTTAAAATAGCCACTGTTTGCCTTGATGACAGCTTTGGACACACTTGGCATTCTCTCAACCAGCTTCATGAGGTAGTCACCTGGAATGCATTTCAATTAACAGGTGTGCCTTGTTAAAAGTTACTTTGTGGAATTTCTTTCCTTCTTAATGCATTTGAGCCAATCATTTGTGTTGTGACAAGGTGAGGGGGTTATACAGAAGAAAGCCCTATTTGGTGAAAGACCATGTCCATATTATGGCAAGAACAGCTCAAATAAGCAAAGAGAAACAACAGTCCATCATGACTAAGACATGAAGGTCAGTCAATATGGAAAATTAAGAACTTTTAAAAGTTTCTTCAAGTGCAGTCACAAAAACCATCAAGCGCTATGATGAAACTGGCTTTCATGAGGACCGCCACAGGAATGGAAGACCCAGAGTTACCTCTGCTGCAGAGCATAAGTGCATTAGAGTTACCAGCCTCAGAAATTTCAGCCCAAATAAATGTTTCACAGAGTTCGAGGAACAGACACTGTTCAGAGGAGACTGTGTGAATCAGGTCTTTGTGGTCGAATTGCTGCAAAGAAACCACTAATTTAGGCTGTTTAAGAAAGGTTTGAATCCTAAGCAACCTGTCTACACATTGTTTGAAGTGCAATAGATCATCATAGCTACTGTAGTAGATCAAAGCTGTGTGCTGGAAAACCTTGGTAGAGCATGGGTGAAGTAGGCACTGTGGTGCTCATGTGAATTTCCTTTATTTTTCGGCTTCAGACCAATGCCTACTTCTGTGTGAATCAGGCCTTTGTGGTCGAATTGCTGCAAAGCAACCACTACTAAAGGACACCAATAAGAAGAAGAGACTTGCTTGGGCCAAGAAACACGAGCAATGGACATTAGACCGGTGGAAAGTTGTACTTTGGTCTGGAGTCCAAATTGGAGATTTTTTGTTCCAACCGCCGTGTCATTGTGAGACGCGGTGTGGGTGAACGGATGATCTCCGCATGTGTATTTCCCACCGTAAAGCATGGAGGAGGTGTTATGGTGTGGGAGTGCTTTGCTGGTGACACTGTCTGTGATTTATTTAGAATTCAAGGCACACTTAACAAGCATGGATACCACAGCATTCTACAGCGATATGCCATCCCATCTGGTTTGGGCTTAGTTGTTTTTCAACAGGATAATGACCCAACACACCTCCAGGCTGTGTAAGGGCTAATTTACCAAGAAGGAGAGTGATGGAGTGCTGCATCAGATGACCTGGCCTCCACAATCCCCCGACCTCAACCAAATTGAGATTGGGATGAGTCGGACCGCAGAGGGAAGGTAAAGCAACCAACAAGTGCTCAGCATATGTGGGAACTCCTTCAGGACTGTTTGCAAAGCATTCCAGGTGAAGCTGGTTGAGAGAATGCCAAGAGTGTGCAAAGCTGTCATCAAGGCAAAGGGTTGCTATTTGAAGAATCTCAAATATAAAATATATTTTGATTTGTTTAACACTTTTTGTTTACTACATGATTCCATATGTGTTATTTCATAGTTTTGATGTCTACACTATTATTCTACAATGTAGAAAATAGTAAAAATAAAGAAAAACCCTTGAATGAATGTGTTCTAAAACTTTTGACCGGTTGTGTATATTGCACATTGTTTGCACTTTGAGTATGACTCCATTGTGTGCATCAATGCATTTAACAACACTAATGACCCTTTCCTAGTTTATAGACTTTTACAGTAGGATGTTAAAAAGCAATTTACATTTACAAACAAACTTCAAACAGAGTGATGTGCTATAAGTCAAAACTACCATACGCTGTCACTTAGCTACCATACACTTTGTTCACTTCATCTGTCCTGCATCCCTCAAAATCTACTAAATTTTTGCATTAACAAGTCTGTTCAAATCAGAGAAGTCTGAGTAATCTCTGTTAGGCTAAGCGTCTGGGGCAAGAGTGGCAAAAATCTAACTGATAAGGCGGCGAAATCCGTTTATGGATCGAGTGGGAGTTTAGCATTTCAGCTCAGCAATGACGTCAGGGGAATGTGTCCATTAGGCACAAAAACGTGAACTTCAAAGTTAATTCAGTAATCATAAAATGCATTTTCCAAGGGTCAGGTCACCTCCACTGTAACAAGCTGATAAACTTGGGGAAAGAAGAAAAAATATTCAGCCTCAGAAATGAATGGCGGATAATCGGTTTGCAGAGATTAAACTGAACATTATCCTCCAGTCCCCTAATTGCTTGTATGAACTACTTTAAAAGGATTAGATTAAAATATTTTGTGTATTGCTTGTGCCCATATCGAACATGCCTTTCAACAAAAACACCAAAGTATATATTATTTCTATATAACAACAGTATTAAAGCATCAATGCCCACGGTATTGGCAGAGAATTGAAGGGTCAGTGCCGGGGCAAAGGACCAGAACCTAATAGCCACAGTGGCCCTGCCTGCCACCAAACAGCTGGATGTTGATCAAACAAGCCAGTAATGGACCAGAGAGGGCCTCTATCATCTGGCCGTCCCACTAGACAGATGGGAATAGTGGCTGTGTGGTTCTAAAGGTCAAAGAGGGTCCAAGCCCAACTCCATTACTTGTGATTGTATTACTGTAGTTCTGCACTCAAGTCAAAGTTTTGCTATTATTAGTCATGGAGGTTAAAGTGTAGATTGACATGAAGTTAACTTGCTTTTCCATAATTCGCTAAGTCCCTTGGTATGCATTGGTAAAATCAGGGTCAGGTGAAACTGAGTGACTTCTCTAGCTCTCTCAGACCCAATGCAACACTAACCACATTTCCATACACGTTTCCATACGAGTAAAGTCATACCGTCTAAAATAAAATAAAAAACAGAACAGTTTGTGATGGAAACAAGAAGTCTTGGTACAATTTAATAAGTGCCGGAATATAATTTGTTCGTTCGACATGGTGGGATCTTTTTGTGTCTGTAAAATAAATTGTGAGGTGGAGACGCCTTTTTGTGCAAATATTGATATAAACCATCATATCGAAGTAAATATGGAGTCACATGATGATATGGTGTGTGGTCCTCGACTCGGGACACCATGCAGTTTTAGGCTACAGACGAAATAAGTTATTATGAACTTCACAGGGTGGTTAAAGTGCACATGATGAGCTGAATGCCCCTTTCCAATACATATTGAGGATCTTATTATTTTGACATGATGATCGATGCTTGCAGTTTGACAAAAATATTCTCGCTCTTTCCATAATAACATCATCATATAGACTAGCCTAGTGATGAGCAACTAACTGAAATCTTTGTCGGTTTTTAAACAACTAATTGACTGAGGTCAGTTCAATTATTTGAATTTTATTTTGTTCTGTTTTTTTCTATGAGCTCAATGCACACATTGTGCAGTTTCTCTAGAGATAAATCAGATCAAGCCCAAACTGTGCAATGTTGTAAAGAGTTGTAGTTTCCAAAAGGCCACGGTTCTACATAGTTTAGCGCAGAAAACATTGTAATAAACTACAACGACCATAATCCATTGTGCATCTACTCGTCAGGTCTGTGTTTCTTTTACTCCTGCTTCATGAAAGAGACAGACAACGCGTGATCAAGAGAGATATACAGCAGTTGCTTCGCAAGGCATCTCAAACTGAAAATACATTATCTACGTGATTGATAATTGGTATTCAGCAGTCATAAAACTATGCCTTGTTTATTTTGAAGAACTATTAAAATGCTGATTTTATCAGACAGCATAGGCAGCAGCTCTGTAGAGATGACTTGGAATGAAATAATAAAGTCAGCAAATAAAATAAATGTAGTAAAAACAATTTTTTTTAACATAACAAAAAGTACGTTTGAATGACACTGAGGGGCAGTGTTTTTACAGCTAATGCCGGTTTGCCTGAGGCTGATGCCGTGCAGGTGTTTGTACACATGCATATCCACACTCATTCAAATGCTCACATGTACACATACACATGTAAATAGTGCAATACATGCACTCAAACATATTTAGTTGGCCTTGCTGTTATGATTTTTGTTGTCCTTGATGTCTTTAGTGTTTTGCATTTTTGTTTTCCTTGGTCTTTCTTTTAATTTTGTTGGTTGTTGGTGCATTGGGGGGTGGGGGGGTCTTGGGGGTGGGGAATGGAATATTTATTTTTTAAATTCTGTGGGGTGAGGGGGCCTTGGATGCTTGAGGGGCAGCTCTTGGGGAACTGTGGGAGGGGTGTTGGAGGGCTGGTGGCCTGGCGTTGGGAGCTTGGGCCGGTGAATGATGGATCGCTAGTTCGGGTCCCATTTTTTGACCTTGTGGGAGATCTGTCGACGTGCCCTTGAGCAGGCGTTGACCCTGGTTGCTTCTGTGAGTCTGTTAGATGACTAATGTGATGTAGTTGTTGAGCGGCTTCACTGCAAGTATATTGTATGTTTTAAGAAAATAAAAAGTAATACACAACTGAAATATTTGATTAAAGTAATGTGAATAAATTATGGTTAATAGTAATAAGAAGTAATGTGGTCACTACCATCATGGAACTTTTATGAATTGATTTATTCGGTGTTGTTACATCATTCAACCCACATAATAATTAGTGCATTTTAATGTAATATATTTTCTTTTTACAGAAACCAAAATCCGTGATTATTTTTATAATTTAACCAAAACAGACCTCAAAAAGCACTAACCTGCACTGTATCTGCATGCTGTTGGCTAAAGTGCACGTGTCAAGACCAAAGTAGGCACATTTGCTATTTAACTCAACAGTTTGTGACAAAACTATCAGTAGAGTTGAAAATGCAATGGAGCGCCCAGGCTCTGTCGCAGCCGGCCGCGACCGGGAGGTCCGTGGGGCAACGCACAATTGGCCTAGCGTCGTCCGGGTTAGGGAGGGTTTGGCCGTAGGGATATCCTTGTCTCATCGCGCTCTCAGCGACTCCTGTGGCGGGCCGGGCGCAGTGCGCGCTAACCAAGGGGGCCAGGTACACGTGTTTCCTCCGACACATTGGTGCGGCTGGCTTCCGGGTTGGAGGCGCGCTGTGTTAAGAAGCAGTGCGGCTTGGTTGGGTTGTGCTTCGGAGGACGCATGGCTTTCGACCTTCGTCTCTCCCGAGCCCGTACGGGAGTTGTAGCGATGAGACAAGATAGTAATTACTAGCGATTGGATACCACGAAAATTGGGGAGAAAATGGGATAAAAAAATAAATAAAATAAAAATGCAATGGAAACACATTGAGATTTTTATTCGGTACATGAAAACGTACACAAGAAAGTACATTTTGAGTGCTCTACATTACGCACTGATTTTTATTTGCAACAAGTCCGTTTGGTGGAAACACCACTGGTGGGAAAATGTGCATCTTGTCTTTATGCAGATTTTTTTATTTTATATATTCGCAAGAAAATCTGTCGCCACTTGGATGGAAACCTAGTTAGTGGTGCAGAAAAATCCTACTCAAGGATCCAGTCCTATGATAACTGCTGTTCACCAATTTCTGCTCACTTAAAAAGGCTTTATTTCCTTTTGATGCCAATTCATCATGCAAGATTAAAGAAAAACCTAGAAATGTTTGTTTCATGTACAGTTACAAGAAGACATGGCGTCATACCCTGGGTTGTTCTGAACAGAATGGGCCTGTTTGTCTATTGTGACAAATTTGCAGCGGAACTCCTTTCTAAGCATACCAAAATTATGATATACCTCTCTGAACTGCCCTGTGAAAGCCTAACACTAAGATTGTATTTCATAACTTAACTAGTCATGTTCGCAAATGAACAAGCTTTCAAATGTTGCCCACTTGATCTAGATTGTGATTTTTAATGGGCCGTTTTTGGATTGCGTAAACAATAATTGTGTGATGGCGGGGATTTAGAGTTGTGTTCCAAACAAAACTACAAGTGTGCTTGCTTTAGTTCCTCAACAGCACATCTAGGAGAGCTTAAAAAAAAGCACCCTATAGTTGAAGACCCTTCCTCGCACACTTTGGAGAGGTGTGTGTCCTCTCACTCAAACCCTTGTAATTTTTTTGTCTGTTGCACCTACCCCACAGACTTCAGATTTCATTAACAAATGTGGCAAAAAGTACAGTAAATGTAGAATGCAAATAAAATTAACAGTGTAATGTTTGGATTTAGTCTTGTTTCAGGTGAATTATTGTGTCCTCAATTTTGGTCTAATAAATTACCCATAATCTCCAAACTGTTTCCTTTTAATTGCTACCATGCCTATGCATTTCATATTTGGGTCTTTCTATAAATAAGAGTACCAGTGAGCATTTCTTGCAGTGGACAACTGTTTGGAGCTGTTACAAAGTCATTCATAATAATTTGCCTTTTTCTTCTTCATATGAATAGATTAAGAATTACACTGAACAAAAATATAAATGCAACGTGTAAAGTGTTGGTCCCATGTTTCATGAGCATGAAATAAAACATTTTTAAAATAATACTCAAATATTGTGCAAAAATTACATCCCTATTAGTGAGCATTTCTCATTTGCCAAGATAGGCCACACCTGTCAGGTGGATGGATTATCAAGAAGCTGAATAAACAGAATTATCATTACACAGGTGCGCCTTGTGCTGGGGACAATAAAAGGCCACTAAAATGTGCAGTTTTGTCACAACACAATGCCACAGATGTCTCAAGTTGAGGGAGCGTGCAATTGGCATGCTGAATGCAGGAATGTTCACCAGAGCTGTTGCCAAAGTATTGCATGTTCATATCTCTACCATAAGCCACCTCCAACGTTGTTTTAGAGAATTTGGCAGTACGTCCAACCACAGACCACGTGCGGGTGAGCGGTTTGCTGGTGTCAATGTTGTCAGAGTGCCCCATGGTGGGTTGGGGTTATGGTATAGGCAGGCATAAGCTACGGACAACGAACACAATTGCATTTTATCGATTGCAATTTGAAGGCACAGAGATACTGTGACGAGATCCTGAGGCCCATTGTCGTGCCATTCATTCGCCACCATCACCTCATGTTTCAGCATGATAATGCATGGCCCAATGTCGCAAGGATCTGTACACAATTCCTGGAAGCTGAAAATGTTCCCAGTTCTTCCATGGCCTGCAGACTCACCAGACATGTCACCCATTGAGCATGTTTGGGATGCTCCCTATGTTATGTTGTGCAAACAGTTTATGGGCACACATATCCCAAATAATGTATGGATTGAAAACCGAATGCTTCTAACAGAAAGCATTACTTTAACATGATGAATCAAGACAAATCGATACTGTCATTAACAGGGTTCTTCAATAATTATGCATAATAGTTGTTTGATGCGCATATGATCTCCGGCTGTTTAGTTATGTGGGGAAATGATCGTCGATTTTGGAAAGGATTTTCTGAATGACAGTCAAGTGATAGAGCTGGCGTGATACTGCACGCGATTGAACAACCAATGTGCTCAAATTAATGTTGATCTGCACAATTGACTGAACATTTATGTCTATGTTACGGCACTGCACAATTGACTGAACATTTGTGTCTATGTTACAGCAGTCAAGATAATTAGCCTAGGTCGTGGACAACATTGTCATGATTCCGGAGGTAAGATTACAGTCCTGTACGTTTTGATCTTTTGTTTTCAGAGCTTTTTATTTTTTGTACCTTTATTTAACTAGGCAAGTCAGTTAAGAACAAATTCTTATTTACAATGATGGCCTACCCCGGCCAAACCCTAACGACGCTGGGCCAATTGTACACCGCCCTATGGGACTCCCAATCACGGATGGTTGTGATACAGCCTGGAATCGAACCAGGATCTGTAATGACGCCTCTAGCACTGAGATGCAGTGCCTTAGGCTACTGCGCCACTCGGGAGCAATCGGGAACTTGAAAACGGCTTGTTTATTCATTTTTTTATAGAACAAAAAAATGATTGCTTGATTTTCGGTTTTGCATATAAAACCAATAAAATATATTTTGATTTTCACATGTGGCGAGTTAAATGTGGAATGCCAGTCATTGGTTAAGTGCACAACTTCCTGTCCTTTCAAAGTTGGAGTTAACCCTTCTACCTCCATTCTATGAATCTATGATCTATTAACTAATCAATGAATAGCTGCCCATACCACACCACAGTGCCAAGATAAAGTATGATTTTTACATTTCTGCATAAGATTGTGTGTATTGACTTATTAATAAACTGCTGCTATTGTAAATCCTAGCTACCTAACTTACCATTGGTTATCTTATTCACTGATGCCATAAAGCCAAAACAACAGTATCTATTGCTAGACTAGAGATATGCCCCTAGCTATAGTTAGTCAGTGGTTGCACATCTAGCTAGCTGGAATGAAGCCTGGGTGTGAATAGTAGACATGGGAAAATATTATTTCACTGTTTACAGCAGGTCTTCAGCTACCCAGAACTGTCTGATCACCCTGATAAGGTGCCGTGGGTGTGTCCAGCTTACACCTGTGTATAGAAATGGAATAAAGCATTCAACCAATGCCTCGAGTAGTGCTGTAGGTCCACCACACACCCGGAGGGTTGTGGGGTCCTGTCCAGAAACAACCCCAAGCCCCTACCCTTAAACACTAGTGGAGATCCGAGAAGATTGGACAGGTGTAAGCAATCCCGACAAAATTACACCAAGCCGTTCAGAGGGTAAGGTGGAGCTCTGACCATGTTACCACCCATCAATCCCTCTCAGATCTCCACAAGTGTCCAGCCTCTGGGAAGTAGGGGCTAGGGGTTGTTTCTGGATAGGCTATGGGTATTATGTTAGCGCAATCAGTCTGGCACAGTCTAAAAATGCTAAAGGTGCAGTGAAATTGATTTCCCCCCCKAAAAAAATATCTCCACTCACACACACTATGAGGTAGGGATGGGATGATATCAGTAAAGCAATAATGGCAAAAATGAAAACATGAAGCACACCAAACTATAACTCCTTTAAAAACCTGCTGTATGTAAAATAGTGTGCTATAGCTTGGAAAATAAATAACTGTGACTCTGGATGACATGTTTGTTTCCAACATTAGTGCCGTTTTCCTAACGAAGTAAAAATCCGCTAAGCATCTTATTTCCTTGCCCGCGATACTAATGAGTATCGCGATACTGGTATCGTCCCAGCCCTGATGAGGTCGAAATAACACTGATATTGTGAAAATGATGATAATGCCCTTATGTGTAAGAGCTGTTTGAAAAAAAACTGCCTGAAGTATCAGCCTGTTCAGGTGGGATGGAACTTTTGGCCCATATCATGACATCACAATGTGATCTGACTATAACAGACCAATGTCTGTTCATCTGGGTAAGTGGGTGGGCTCTAGACCATCCTATCAGCCAATCAGGGCTGTGTGTGTGTAAATATCTTAATTTGTTTCCCAACACCCACACTGAGCATTTGAAGGGCCAAAGGAGGCTCAGGGAAATAAATTACAAATGAGTTATTTTCATTAAATAAACAGTGATTTATTAGACATACAGTGATGATTTAAAAATATAATTACAACAACTGCATAGAGGCTTTAATAGCAGTCAAGTACCTGCTTCCTCTGTCCTTGCATTTCCTTGATTCGTTGCATCTGCTTTCCTCATCTTTCTCAAAAATCATTTTATGAGAAGGTCAGAGGTCCTTCCCCTCTCACCTTATCCAATGGGTTTCCCCCATTCCTCTCCTTCTCAAAGCACATTGGGGGAGAGGAGTGAAAGTTCCTCCCCTCAGGCAACAATGCACTTTCAAGAAGAGGCAAGGAGTGGAGAAAACAAGGACAGAGGAAGCAAGAATTTGACTGTTAGTTTTCTCAGACAGACACACACACACACACACACAATGCTTGAAGAGTTTACTGATTAATGATTGTATTATATCAACTATTAAAACATAAATGCTGTTGATCTTTTTCATTCTTCAGCAATGTTTAGCATGGCTATAAATGATGGAGAAGTTGACTAAAGCACAAAAAGACCTGGCAACTATTCATGAGAAATAAACATGCTGTGTCTATGTTTCTTGTGACATTTTCAATGACATGTAGATGTTTTGTTGTTGCTAGGTGGAGTTAGTCTCATTGTGCCTACCTAGACTTTTATTCTTGTAACTACACGTGAAGCTGCAAGAAAATCATATTGAAATGTATATCAAACCATTTAGAAATGTTGACCCTGATGTCACACATTGGCCCCTATATTTATAGAAATACTAATTTCTTCTGTAATTAACACTTAAATCTAGCCCTATCCATATAGGCCAATTCCCGTAAGTGTAAAGTGTTGAAGACATGCTCCGGAACTTTGGTGACTAGTAAGTATTCTTTAAACCTCCTGCTTTGGGCTGGATGTGTCGATGTGTAGTTCATACCATGCGTAATCGATGAGCAGAATTACTGTCTTACCGACAAATCCCTAGTTTGAAAGACACTATTTACCGGAAAATGTGTGGTGCCATTTTCCCTACATTTTACCCCACGTGGGCCACCCCACTAGCAATTAGAGTTCCGGCCAATGAGCTTTAGCCCCTCGCCATTTGAGTGACAGACAGCAAGATGCAGAGCGAGAGAGCAATGACGTGGTGCACATATGTGACGTAGTAAATCAATTAACTGTCATAACTGTGGGGAAAAAAACAGCTGACTGAAGACAGGACGCCCGGGCATTCTTTCCGTTTCTGCAGGAATGACTGTTACTGCTGACCAGTAACAGTCATCCAAAATTCCACGGCCGTCACAGCCCTACCATGACACTAGAAATACCTGCACAGGAAGGAAGTGTTTTGTGAAACTACAGGTGGTTGAAGGCCAGACATACCTTCATCAGCGCCATCCATTATGGACACACTGTCCCCTCTGGACAGGAATGGAGACTCCACAAACACCTCTCTCACCTTGATAGAAAGCTTTAGGTAAGTTCACAATCATGTTTGGAAGCTGGTTTCCACATGCATTCTCCAGGTACATTCTTTCTATAATAAAACTATTTTTTTCAATACATGCATGTAGATTATTTACGTAATTGACTATTTAGATTGAATTCAAGCCACACCTCACTTCGTTGTACAAAGCGTTAGGGTGAGGAAACACTGCCATGTAGAGGGATCAATGCAACAGGTCAATTAACAACTACATAGCACTATTATATGTTTAGGATGTGTCGTCCTTATCTGAATCTGTTATAGGCTACTAAATGGAGAAAGAGAGAGGTGGAGAGGAGGATGTGTGAGCAGTGGAGGATCCGGAACACTGACAGGCGATAAAACTAGCGCATAACAGGTCACTTATGCAATAAACTCAAGACAATAATTGCTTTCAGCTGATAGTATTACAGTTAGGGGTGAATGTAGACATGTTATGCAATTACATTGCTTAGCTAATTTCTAAGTGGGCAACACATGCCTTGACTGCTACCAACCTACATTCTCTTTCCATCACAACTTTTACAGTGTAAAGTCGGAAATCAGAGTGAAATGTAACAAGACGGCTAACACGAAAGATAACTCCACAGGGTGTGAGTGGGGATTGTGCAGTGTTTGTGGTCTGGTCATCTATCTATGCAGTGAGTCCACAGACAGTGACCAGCGGCGAAAGGCTCACCCTGTCCAGTAGGTGTGTGGCCTTCTCCCCAGGCAGAAGGCGAAGGCCTGCGGTGGCCTTGAGGACCAGAGGAGTGCTGCTCCACACTGAGGAGGGAATGCTGTCCTGGGCCACCTCCAACAGCTCCAAGATCCCTTCTTTACACTGAGAAACAACCCACAGAGAAGGCAAGAGATCAGATTTCAAAAGATAGTCAGAGCAATAAGAAATGGCCTACTTTCAGGACTGTTAGCTGTAGATGTGGCACAAAGCTTTTTGTCATTATACAGTGTCCTCGGAAAGTATTCGGACCTCTTGACTTTTTCCACATTTTGTTACGTTACAGCCCTTTTAATACATTTTAGAGTTCGTTTTTGTTCCTCCATCTACACACAATACCCCATAATGACAAAGCAAAAACAGGTTTAGAATTTTTTGCAAATGTATCAAAAATAAAAACCAGAAATATGACATTTACATAAGTATTCAGACCCTTTACTCAGTTCTTGTTGAGGCACCTTTGGCAGTGATTACAACCTRGAGTCTTCTTGGGTATGACGCTACAAGCTTGGCACACCTGTACTTGGGAGTTTCTCCCATTCTTCTCTGCAGATCCTCTCAAGCCCTGTCAGGTTGGATGGGGAGCGTCCACAGATATTTTCAGGTTTCTCAAGAGATGTTCGATTGGGTTCAAGTCCGGGATCTGGCTGGGCCACTCAAGGACATTCAGAGACTTGTCCCGAAGCCACTCCTGCGTTGTCTTGGCTGTGTCCTTAGGGTCGTTGTCTTGTTAGAAGGTGAACCATCGTCCCAGTCTGAGGTGCTGAGCACTCTGGAGCAGGTTTTCATCAAGGATATCTCTGTACTTTTCTCTGTTCATCTTTCCCTCGATCCTAACTAGTCTCCCAGTCCCTGGTGGAGTGCTGCAGAGATGGTTGTCCTTCTGGAAGGTTCTCCCATCTCCACAGAGGAACTCTGGAGCTCTGTCAGAGTGACCATTGGGTTCTTGGTCACCTCCCTGACCAAGGCCCTTCTCACCCGATTGCTCAGTTTGGCTGGGTGGACAGCTCTAGGAAGAGTCTTGGTGCTTCCAAACTTCTTCCATTTAAGAATGATGGCCACTGTGTTCTTTGGGATCTTCAATGCTGCAGAAATGTTTTAGTACCCTTCCCCAGATCTGTGTCCCGACACAATCCTGTCTCGGAGCTATACGGGCAATTCCTTCGACCTCATGGATTGGTTTTTGCTCTGACATGCACTGTGGGACCTTATATAGACCAGTGTGTGCCTTTCCAAATCATGTCCAATCAATTGAATTTACCACACGTGGACTCTAATCAAGTTGTAGAAACATCAAGGATGATCAATGAAAACAGGATGCACCTGTGCTCAATTTTGAGTCTCATAACAAAGGGTCTGTATACTTATGTAAATAATGTATTTCTGTCTAGTTTGCAAAAATGTATAAACCTGTTTTCAATTTGTTATTATGGGGTATTGTGTGTAGATTGAGAAAATATTTTTATTTAATCCATTTTAGAATAAGGCTGTAACGTAACAAAATGTGGAAAAAGGGGTCTGAAAACTTTCCGATTGCACTGTACATGAAGTTGATTACCTTTTCTGGATCATCAGCATATGCAGATAGACCTGGTTTTATTGCTCTGAATGTTTCATGTGCCAATTTAGGAGCTTCTGTGGGGGAAAAAAAGACAAAAACAAAAAAGTTGTATAAAGCCCACTGCAGAGAAATACTTATTTCACAATTTAATAGGAATTGTAGGGTGATAATGTCGATTTTAAAAATGCTAATAGTTACCACAAAGGCAGAGATCCATGGCAAGCTGCGTGCTATTATACAGTAGCCTACATAACACTGCCTTAATAAGTGACTTGTTCGATCTTGTCAGAATTTATACATTTCTTCTGTGATGCTTATGATCTACTGACATGTCTGTGCAAAACAATTAAGGTTATTTCAACATAAAAACAGCAGGTGCTTGGTAACCATTAGAATAACAATCATAGATTTAACAATAACGCCAAAACAGCACTTATGTGATTTATCTTAATGTTGAAATAATGCGATAACTAAGCCATTTGGCGAAGCTTTACAGAAACTTTTTTTTTGTTGGATTCCTGATATGAGGCAGCGTAAGCCTAATATGCGGCTCTAAATGGAGTAATGAATTTGTGCATTTTGTACTGGCAACATCACATAATACAAATTAAGCCTGAAAGCCTTCTCACATGAATTCAAATCTGTAATTAATACTTTTTGCTGCCTCACATGGCTGACAAATGCTAAAAGCAATGCAGAAACTTACATTTAATTGATTCCTTTTGGTAAACTACATTTGCAGATGCAGCTTATTCTATGTACATGCACCCAAACATACCATGAATGGATGGAATAGAGCCAATATACATTTTCGGGTTGAGTGGTATGGAAGTAAACTTTTGACATTATTTTCTACCTCTCCCAGGCAAGGGGTGTAATATTTGTTATCACATGTACCGTACCATTGTCCTCCAGTTGAAACTTGAAGACATGGATCCTTGTCCCTGTGCTCCCAGCATCAAACATAACTCCGTACTGGGAACGTCCGCTGACCACTTCTGAGGAGGTTGGTCTGTTCGGGCTGCCCGACAAGCCCAATCTGGGGTGGAAGTGAGGTGGTATTTTGGAGATGGCTGGCCTTACACCATCATAGTGGTGCGTAACAAAGATCAGGTAAGCTGCCAGGCAGCCCAAGAAGACAAAAACACTGGCAATCTTCGGTAACCTCATGGTGACTGGTGTGTGTAAGGCACATTCTGCAGTTCCATACAGAACTAAAGGCTGGCTGTTCAATCTGTTGTTCCTCCTATAAATGAAACAGACATACAGCAGTTAGCCATCTGATAGAAAGCTGTTAAATAATTGACATCAAGGAGGTCATCAAGGTTTAGCTAGCTAGGCCACCTGTACTCATAATTTTAAGCTTTTCAATTATATCACTAGAATGTAGAAACTGTTCCAACTAGTAAGCTACATAACTACATTTAAAAGACGTTCTCCAGTGATTTTGGAACTTTTTCTTTTGAAAAGTGATATCCCAAATATAAATACAGTAAAAGTACAGACACTAATGGGAGAAAACATTTTTTTGAGCAAATGTGTTTTTTTAGACGACTAAACCTCAAGGGGTATGGCATTCAAAGAGTGGCAGGTAGCCTAGTGGTTGGGACAAGCGTTGGGACAAGCGTTGGGACAGTAACTGAAACGTCACGGTTCAAATCCCCCAGCTGACTAGGTAAACAAAATCTAAATTAAGTGCCTTGCTCGTGATGTCACCGGCCTCCCCCTTGCTTGAGGTACAATAGAGGCGCAATAGACAACAAATGAGGAAAGCCCCCCCATCCACTTGTGCAATGTCATGACTTACCTGTGCCTTCTGTTAAGTAAATCAGGTGTTAAAGCGGCACTCGTTTCACATCATTTAACATCCGATTTACATAACAAAAGGCACATTGCAATCGGTGATCAAGGTATGTCATGACATAACACACGTGTGAGGGGGGGTTCTTAGGCACGACGCATCACGACGTGCCTAGACACAGCCCTTAGCTGTGGTACGTGGGCCATATACCACAAACCCCTGAGGTGCCTTATTGCTATTAAACTGGTTACCAACGTAACTAGGGGAGTAAAAAGAAATTGCATAACTGTGGTATACGGTCTGATATACCACGGTTGTCAGCCAATCAGCATTCAGGGCTGGAACAAACCAGTTTTTAATTAAATTAAGCATAAAAGGCACAAGAGAGTGTGATATATGGCCAATATACCACGTCTAAGGGCTGTTCTTAGCCACGATACAGTGCCTGGACACAGACCTTAGCCTGGTATGTTGGCCATATACCGCAAACCCCTGAGGTGCCTTATTGCTATTATAAACTGGTTACCAACGTAATTTGGGCAGTAAAAATACATGTTGTCATACCCGTGGTATACGGCTGTCAGCCAATCAGCATTCAGGGCTCGAACCACACAGTTTATAAAAAGGTAATTAGCACAGGTGGTCGCGTTGTCTTCCGTAAACAAGCGCTGTAACATGGCGATATTGCCGTGTGAGAACACATCCTATCAATGTTTGAATTAATTTAACGTTTTGGATATGTTTTCTCGCTGATATGAAAGATACGGTCCTTATGCTTTTATGTTAGTGTTCAGACCAAGCGTCGGGAATTTTAACAAAAACTTCCCCCGGGCCCTACAGAAGATGCCTTTGTCCAACAATGACTCAATGTGTAATGGAACTGAGAGTTATTATCAAGGGCTAAGTTTCTCTTGACCTGTGACTTCTGTAAGACAAGACATGGGGTGGGTTTTTCACTTTTGCATTGCTAGTATGATATCGTATGTACCTAGAATAGTGGCAGGCTAACTGTCACTGTATTTTAGGGCTGTGAGAGATGTCAAATGTATTCGCAGCTAGCAAGCTACTGTAACTGGCTTTGTCCCTGGCTTGCTGATATTGAAGACAACTTACAAAACAAAAGATGGATACATACCTATGCGTGGATCATAAGTAGCTACTTATTCTGATTCCAGTTGCATGTTCGATATTCCTATTTCGGACGATGGCTTGACTAATACTCACGATATGTCAAATAATTAGCTTGGTGCGCGAAAATCAACCAGAGACTTTTGAGGAGAAGGGGAAACTCCATTGGAATTTTATGAACGCTCATAGAACACGTTGCTCATGCGTCGTCAATGGGCCGCGCGGTGCATTCTGGTCAATTCTGGGACAAGGAGAGCTATCAAAAAACCAACATTAGCATTTATTTAGTTAACAGAACTACACCATTCCAAACATTTTCCGGATGTGGGAGAATTAACTTTTCTCTGTAATAGCGTATAGCTTTTGGAATCGTGACATTACGTACTTTTGAGGAAAGTAGACAGGTTTCTTGACTCATACCCTGACTTTGAGAAGTGATTGCTTGACGATTACTTTAGCAACCGCGTGACGCATCATGAGAACGTGAACACAATTGGTCGACAGTCTGCTGGGTGAGGCGTTATAAGTTCCTCCACTGCCCTATCCTTTCTCTAACATCGCTGCCTCAACCCAACCCCCGATACCGCGTTCAAAACAACTGGGAACTCGGAAATCTCCGACTTAAATGCGTTCAAGGCAACTGGGAACCCCATTTGTATTGAAACACAAATAGTCTCTGTTTAATTATGTCAGTGTGTGGTGATGATGTGGGAAGAAAATACCAAAGAGCTGCCTGGTGTTTTTAAGACAACGGCGGACTCTGAAAAAAACGAGATCCAATCATGACATCAGTGATCTTCATGTCGAAAAGACGGAGTTCTAGAAAGATGCCAGAATTTCCGAGTTGGATAACTGTTAAAAACGATTTTTCCCAGTCGAAACTCGTTTTTTTCCTCAGAGTTCGCAGTTGTTTTGAACACACAGTAGTCAGTTCCAATTTGTTTTGAACGCTGCATATCTTCTCCCGTTTTGATAGCTTCAATTTTATTAGTTTTGTAACTGTAACATTGATAAGATTCCTACAAAATGATCTGCAGACAAGTGTTCTTAGTGTGGTAATTAAAATATTTAAACAAATTCTGACAGAGGTATTTCATTTAGAACAATAAGTATATTTCTTATAGAAATTTGTTTTTTAAGAACTGATTTGATTATAATGATATCTTACTGGTAAAACAAATGTATAATGCATAAGGGTTGTTACTCAATCATTAAAAATGTGTATCTCTTTACAAAATCCCTGTTACCTAGACAGTTCGCCATAGTCAGGGGCTCCCGAGTGGCACAGCGGTCTAAGGCACTGCATCTCAGTGCTAGAGGCGTCACTACTACAGACCCTGGTTCGATTCCAGGCTGTATCACAACCGGCCGTGATTAGGAGTCCCATAGGCGCACAATTGGCCCAGTGTCATCTGGGTTAGGGTTTGGCCGGGGTAGGCCGTCTCAATCTCATTTTAAATAAGAATTTGTTCATTATAAAAAGTTGGAATAAATAGTCTTTGATGCTATTCCATCCGGAACTCCCATGCTGTTTAAAAGTGTAACCAGCCCTCACCTTCTTGAGTCTCCAGTAGGGGGGGGGGGGATCCTTGCTCCCTCGGAACAATAAAATATCTGTAGGTGCTTTATTTCAAAGGGATGTCATATCTATTCCGTAGTCCCAATTTACTGGACTACTTTTGTCTGTTGGAAAAAGGTTTGGTCATTAGCACACAAATACTTGCTTGTTAACATGGTCAAACAGGTCTCTTTCAGAATTATCCATAAGTATAACCCTGCAAATAATTACCTGAAGAAACTCAGAAAACACATGCACATTACTTGGGGCTCCCGAGTGACGCAGCGGTCTAAGGCACTGCATCTCAGTGCTTGAGGCATCACTACAGACACCCTGGTTTGATTCCAGGCTGTATCACAACCGGCTGTGATTGGGAGTCCCATAGGAAGGCGCACAATTGGTCCAGCGTCTTCCGGATTTGGCTGGTGTAGGCCGTAAATAAGAATTTGTAATTAACTGACTTGCCTAGTGAGCATCCAGAAACAGTTTGGCATTTATTTTGGCATTGTCTGCATGTAAAGAGATTATTGGAAGATATTTGTAGATGTATAATTTAAAATATTCTTGATGACTTTTCTTTATTATGGGAAAATGTACTGCTCGGTTTCCTTAACTATAATAAGGATAAAGAAAACCATTTGTCCTCTTAAATGTAGTTATGTTAATGGTAAAATGTCATATTCATACATGTAAATTCACTAATAAAAAATACTATTGTTTTCTATATGGAGTTCCTGTTTCCGGGAGTATACAAATGTGTTTTATGCAATAAAAAAGGCAAATTTTTCAATATATTGTTGAACATAATCTACTCTACGGGCATATCAAAGTTCCAGAATGAGATCTCTGCTAGTTTTAAAGTTAGTGCCCATATGATACAGAGAAATTGGCATAGTAGGCAATATAACCAATCACAGCCCTCCTTTTACTTGTATCATTGCACATCCTGCAAATCACCAGCAGAGGGCAGCCATTTTGAATCCATTTTCACATTCACTCTGTTTCTAATGCTTCCTCGGGACCCCAAGGGGTGCACGTTTTGGTTTGTGCCCTACCACTACACAGCTGATTCAAATAATAAACTAAGCATCATCATCATTTGAATCAGCTGTGTAGTGTTAGGGCAAAAAACTAAACGTGCACCCCTTGGGGTCCCAAAGACTGAGTTGATGCTCTTTCCTCAGGAATTATGCTCAACAATATATTGACAAAATTGCCCAAATCAAACATTTTATATTTTCAATATTCATGCTTATATTTTTCAATATTGAAATCAAAGTAATACTGAATTCAAAGTAATACTAATTTGTTTTTACCCGATATCCCAAACTTAATCATCTAAAAATAATTATATGAAGACACAGGGTGTTACTAAAATCTTTAATAAGGGATCTTAACTCAACCGGACAGTTCAAAAGCCTAACATTTTTCCTTTACCCAACGTTTCCCACCCTTTTTTCAAAGAGAGATACAGAAGCCAATTACATTCTCATTGTCCATGTTGACAATGTGGCACCAGCTGGTCTGTCTCTGGCAAGCTCGTGTCAGAAGCACTTCACCTCCCTCTCCAGCAATCAATAGTTTTGTTAACGTTTACCAGCCTGTGGCAATAGGCCCTCTTGCTACTCTCTATTCATTACCTCAATTAACGATCATTAGTCTTGATATATGGGCCAATCTGTTTTCTTTTGGTGTGCTTTCCCATGCACACACACGCACACACACACACTACACACACGCAACGCTCTTAACGTACCCACCCACCCACACGTCTCACTCACAAAGGAGTGTGAGTGCGCTAGTGTACACACACTCATACATATATAAGTAAATAAATGACTGACATTTAGGGGTCTTGGGAATATGAAAGGAGGTTGGTGATGGTTTTGTAGATATTCAATTAGAGGCCCCTATGCAAATTGTCTGCAGATGCAGAGGACGCTGTGAAAAGACCATATGCCCAGTTGTGGGTGTGTAACGTGTGCGTGTGTGCGTGTGTGCGTGTGTGTGTGTGTGTATCTAGGTCACAAGGTTCTGAAGGACCGACTGACCCAGAGGCCTTTCTCTGTTATCAAAGATCAATAAGGGCTGAATGGGAGTTAGTGTGAGCAACCCTACTGTCAAACTGTTGCACACTTGCTGCTATTGGAGGAGGGACTGGCCCTCCCTCTCTCCAAATGGATACACACATGAGTAGATCTATTGTATTTCTACCAGTCATTACATATGCCCATCAACAGTTTCTGCACAAAAGACCACACCCCCTGGATCCCCTGATTCAGCGACCTACGGCGCGCATTGTTTAACACAATTAATTTGTTAAGTGGCGGTTTGCAGGCTGCTTCAGGCTCAATTTGTCATAGCTATTCAAAGGATATATAACGGTGCATAAGATGAAAATTCAACAATTCAATGTGTTGCATGATGTCAGGATTTATGCCAACTGATATTCAACTTTTACATTAGAAGAAAATTATTTAAAAAAACAAAAAATATATTTTTATTTGTCTCTCCTGCAGGTTGTTTTTCTGAGCTTTCTCCAGTGTAAAGCATTTATACTCTCCATAAGGTAGAGAAATAGCAGTTTCATTACTTTGTGGTCCATATACAGTACCAGTCAAAAATTTGGACACACCTACTCATTCAAGGGTTTTTCTTTATTTTTACTATTTTCTACATTGTAGAATAATATTGAAGACATCAAAACTATGAAATAACACATATGGAATCATGTAGTAACCACAAATCAAAATATATTTTATATTTGAGATTCTTCAAAGTAGCCACCCTTTGCCTTGATGACAGCTTTGTGCACTCTTGGCATTCTCTCAACCAGCTTCACCTGGAATGTTTTTCCAACAGTCTTGAAGGAGTTCCCACATATGCTGAGCACTTGTTGGCTGCTTTTCCTTCACTCTGTGTTCCAACTCATTCCAAATCATCTCAATTGGGTTGAAGTCGGGTGATTGTGGAGGCCAGGTCATCTGATGCAGCACTCCATCACTCTCCTTCTTGGTCAAATAGCCCTTACACAGCCTGGAGGTGTGTTGGGTCATTGTCCTGTTGAAAACAAATGATAGTCCCACTAAGCGCAAATCAGATGGGATAGCGTATCGCTGCAGAATGCTGTGGTAGCCATGCTAGTTAAGTGTGCCTTGAATTTTAAATAAATCACTGTGTGTCACCAGAAAAGTATCATCACACCTCCTCCTCCATGCTTCACGGTGGGAACCACACATGTGGAGATCATCCGTTCACCTACTCAATTCAATTCAATTCAATTCAAGGGGCTTTATTGGCATGGGAAACATGTGTTAACATTGCCAAAGCAAGTGAGGTAGATATTATACAAAAGTGAAATAAACAATACAAATTAACAGTAAACATTACACATACAGAAGTTTCAAAACAATAAAGACATTACAAATGTTATATTATATATATACATTGTTGTAACAATGTACAAATGGTTAAAGCACACAAGTTAAAATAAATAAGCATAAATATGGGTTACTCTGCATCTCACAAAGACACCGGTTGGAACAAAAAATCTCAAATTTGGACTCATCAGACCAAAAGACAGATTTCCACCAGTCTAATGTCCATTGCTCGTGTTTCTTGGCTCAAGAAAGTCTCTTCTTATTATTGGTTTCTTTAGTAGTGGTTTCTTTGCAGCAATTCGACCATGAAGGCCTAATTCACGCAGTCTCCACTGAACAGTTGATGTTGAGACTTGTCTGTTACTTGAACTCTGTGAAGCATTTATTTGGGCTGCAATTTCTGAGGCTGGTAACTGTCATGAACTTTTCCTCTGCAGCAGAGGTAACTCTTGGTCTTCCTTTCCTGTGGCGGTCCTCACGAGAGCCAGTTTCATCATAGCACTTGATGGTTTTTGCGACTGCACTTGAAGAAACTTTCAAAGTTCTTGAAATTTTCCGGATTGACTGACCTTCATGTCTTAATGTAATGATGCACTTGATTCTCTTTGCTTATTTGAGCTATTCTTGCCATAATATGGACTTGGTCTTTTACCAAATAGGGCTATATTCTGTATACCACCCCCACCTTGTCACAGCACAACTGATTGGCTCAAATGCATTAAGAAGGAAAGAAATTCCACAAATTAACTTTTAACAAGGCACACCTGTTAATTGAAATGCATTCCAGGTGACTACCTCATGAAGCTGGTTGAGAGAATGCCAAGAGTGAGCAAAGCTGTCATCAAGGCAAAGGGTGGCTACTTTGAAGAATCTCAAATATAAAATATATTTGTATTTGTTTAACATGATCCCATATGTGTTATTTCATAGTTTTGATGTCTTCACTATTATTCTACAATATAGAACATAGTAAAAATAAAGAAAAACTTTGGAATGATTAGGTGTGTCCAAACTTTTGACTGGTACTGTATGTAATCTAATCTTTAAACCCCTAATAGCATTTTATCAGTTAGTGGGTCAGACAACATGCTTAATGGTTCTGTAATCTTTCTCCTCATACGAGCAAACATTTGAATAATAATGATAATAAAAACAAAAGTATGTTGAGTGTATCCTAATCGGCCCAGAGATTTACATACAAATGACATTTAGAACAATTACGTCAGATCGTTGAGGGGCACTTCCAATGGAAAGATGACTAATCCAACTAAGTTGTTAAGCGAGACAGAAATATCTATGTGGGGAGGAAAGAGCCCCTCTGACCTGCTTCTGCTCACATCATGGCTATGATCATGGATTCTCAAGGAATGTCTTTGCCCCCTTAGTTCTATATGGTATCTTTTAACCACTTGTGAACAACTACTAATACCACTACTAGGCCTACTACTACTACCACTACCACTACTACTACTACTACTACTACTACTACATTGCTAATAATTTTTTTTAATGCTAAATGCTACTACATTTTTTATTGTGATCCCCAGTAGCAGTATGAATATAAGTAAATAGTATTGGTAGTGTTTTCTCAAGGTTCTAAATAACTAGTAGTTGTTGGAGTAGTAGTACTAGTAGTAGTAGTACTAGAATAGACTATAGTAGTAGTTGTAGTAGTAGAGAATACATAATGCAAAGCATGTGTATATTGCTATATTTTAAGGATGGCCCACTTGATCTCTAGAGGGCTGAATTCTAAGAATTTCACTCTTTCCTTTCAAATTCCAAATGCAGTAAAACCAATAGGCTCAACACAGAGGATGATTGAGAGAAATATTGTCAAATAAATAAATATCTCAATGCACCCTCCGCACTACTACAGAGGGTAGTGCGTACGACTTTGCTTCCCTCCATTGTGGATAGAAATGGGTTAGCCAAATTCCCCTCTCTTCACAATTATAGCATCATAGTCTCTTCTATGAAATACTTGAGCCACAGTACATCAAAACAGCAGGTTGACACTGCTTTGGGTGTTTACTGTTAAAACTAGGATGACTCAATACTAGATATTATGTTATCAGAGAGACCTCCAGTGTATAGCCTATTTGGCCATTTATGTTTCTCTAATGGCTTGTTTTCCATGCACGTAGTTAAGCCCTGCGAGCAGTACACCCTGAAATAATAAGAAAACCCCTTATTAATCTCCTTTTAAAGTACCAAACAGTTGTCTAATCCAGCTCTTATTGGTTATTCTAAATACACATAACCTCAGCAAAGTCCATGACCTGCTGTATTTCATGGGGACAGAGCACCATTGGATGAGATTACATTTAATCGACTTTGGGAGAATTAGTCATTCCTTATTACCATAGTGGTTTTTCAACTAACATAACAGGACTTTCCTAGAAAATCCCATTGAACACACATTTTCATTTCATTTCTTCAGCTCAATCATGTTGAAGGCAACGTAAATAATCCAATGAGATTAATCAGTAGACTATTTATTTTTGCAGAGTTTGGTATGGTTCAAGAAAGGCTGGAGTACAGTCTTTCAGTCTTGGGTTTGAGATTGTTGAATAAAATGGCTTTTCTGAATATTATGATCCCAATTACTGAAGAGGATGAAAGATAATAGTACATAACAATACATCATTCTTGCATAGTCAAAATGTCCACGTCTTGGGTCAGTGATATATGAGCAAAGGACTTTATGAAACAACCAATGAAATACATTTGGACATACATAAGAGACAAAAATTAAAGGTAGCTCAGACCAGATGTCCATGCTGTTCATCTCGTAATCCATGGAGAACCCTGATTTAAAATATGAAAAGTGAAATATTCTATTAATTATTATTCTAATATACTGTACTTACACTGAATTATATGCCTATAAATCCCTCAAGTTATTTCCTAATAATCCTCCTAGTATCACGTGGCCTAGATATATAGCAAGTGGTTGTCAACTGAATCCTCTTCCTCACGTATACACCCCCCTCTTGGTTTTTTAAATGCTTTTACCAATATAAATAATGGTTGATTGTTTGAAGTGCGATACTATAATCCAAACTGTAAAATCTGAGAAAAGACAAAATACCAAATGCGCTCATATTCATAAATGGAAACTTACTGCATAATCATAATGATTGGCTGACACTAGTGTCCCTCAATTTCTTATGCTCATCCTTTGCTAACTGAGCTAAATGGTGCAGGTGCAAACTTCTGTGACTTTCAGGTTGTAAGTAAAAACCCATTCAAAGCTTGAACAGAAAGCGTTCTAAAGCATCAACCATGTCAGCAAACCTTGAAATTGTATACAAAAGTAACCATACACCTCCACTATTTTTCAACCCATGTAGGCACAGAACCTTAGTTGCCCTTTGTGGAGGCTATTGCCATTATAGTCCGGTCCCAAGTATTTCATTTATAGCCGAGTGCATTATGCAGTTTCAATTCCATTTTCATTTACTAGCGCAGGTCCTTTATAGATGGAAAATTAAAGGGAGACGTGGGTAATACCACTTTAATTAATTATATAATGAATTAAGGGGGTGCAGGCAGGGGAACTATAATAATATTGGGATAATTTAATGCCATTTTCAATATTTGATGTGTTCTGAATCGTCAGGCTAATCTGCAGACATTGTTTAATACATAAAAAAATGAAAGAATCCAAACTATGGCTAATCCCTCAGCCAATGTCCTGTTGGGGAGCAGTTGGGGATGATATATTTAGAATTCACCAAGAGACTTTCAATTAGAGAAAATTAAATTAACCTAACCTAGCTTATTTTACCGTGACAGGTAGCCTAGCAGTTAAGAGCGTTGGGCCAGTAACCGAAAGGTCGCTGGTTCGAATCCCTGAGCKGACTATCTGAAAAATCTGTCAATGTTCCCTTGAGCAAGGCACTTGACCCTAATTTCTCCTGTAAGTCGCTTTGGATAAGAGCATCTGGTTAAATGACTAATATTGAACTGTATTGTATAAGGAGAAGGGAACAGTCATGACAGGTAAAGGGCCTTCAGAAAGTATTCATTCCCCTTGACTTATTCCACATTTTGTTGTGTTACAGCCTGAATTCAAAATGGATTAAATAATTTTATTTTTCTCACCCATCTACACACAATACCACATAATGACAAAGTGAAAACATGTTTTTAGAAATGTTTGCAAATTTATTGAGAATGAAATACAGAAATATCTAATTTACATAAGTATTCACATCCCTGAGTCAATACATAAAAATCACCTTTGGCTGCGATTACAGCTTGAGTCTTCCTGGGTAAGTCTAAGAGCTTTGCACACCTGGATTGTACAATATTTGCACATTATTCTTTAAAAAATTCTTCAAGCTCTGTTAAGTTGGTTGTTGATCATTCCTAGACAGCCATTTTCAAGTTTTGCCATACGTTTTCAAGCCGATTTAAGTCAAAACTGTAACTAGGCCACTCAGGAACATTCAATGTTGTCTGATAAGCTACTTCAGTGTATATTTGGCCTTATGTTTTAGGTTATTGTCTGGCTGCAAGGTGAATTTGTCTGGAAAGCAGACTGAACCAGGTTTTCCCGTAGGATTTTGCCTGTGCTTATCTCTCATTCCGTTTCTTTTTATCCTAAAYAACTCATTAGTCTTTGCAGATGACAAGCATACCCATAACATGTTGTAGCCACCAACATGCTTGAAAATATGAAAAGTGCTACTCAGTGATGTGTTGTGTTGGACTTGCCCCAAACATATTTTAGTTTAGTGTCTTATTGCAGACAGGATGCATGTTTAGGAATATTTTTATTTTGTACATGCTTCCTTCTTTCACTGTCATTTAGGTTAGTATTGTGGAGCAACTACAATGTTGTTGAGTCATCCTCAGTTTTCTCCTATCACATTCAATAAACTCTATAACTGTTTTAACATCACCATTAACCTCATGGTTTCCTTCCTCTCTGGCAACTGAGTTAGGAAGGACACTTGTATATTTTTATCTTTGTAGTGATTCCTCTGGCAAGTGTCTTCACATACATTTTCAATCTCTCCTTGTCTCAGTCTGTATTCGCAACATGTTTCAAGCTGACCACCATTGTCCCTGTTCCCAAGAGCTCCAAGGTAACCTGCCTAATTGACTATCGCCCTGTAGCACTCACATCAGTAATTATGAAGTGCTTTGAAAGGCTGGTCATGACACACGTCTACACCATCATCCCAGACACCCTAGACCCACTCCAATTCGCATACTGCTCCAACAGATGCCACAATCTCAGTTGCATTTCACACTGCCCTCTCCCACCTGGACAATAGGGTGAATAACTGTGAGAATGCTGTTCACAGACTACAGCTCAGCATTCTACACCATAGTCCCTTCCAAGCTCATCACCAAGCTAGGGACCCTGAAATGTAATCCCTCCCTCTGGAACTGGATCCTAGACTTCCTGACGGACCGGCCCTAGGTGGTGAGGGTAGGAAACAACACCTTCGCCACGCTGACCCTCAAAACGGGGGCCCCTCAGGGTTGTGTGCTTAGTCCCCCCCTGTACTCTCTGTTCATCCACATCCTCAATTCGTTGGGGCATGGACTCTACAAGGTGGTGAAAGCATTCCACATGGATGCTGGCCCATGTTGACTGCAATGCTTCCCACAGTTCTGTCAAGTTGGCTGGATGTCCTATGGGTGTTGGACCATTCTTGATATACACATGGGAATCTGTTTAGTGTGAAAACGCAGCTCAACGGCACTCCAATCTTTTGTCTTGGCAAACATACACAATCCATATCTCAGTTGTCTCAAGGCTTAAAAATCCTTCTTAAACCTGTCTCCTCTCCTTCATCTACACTGATTGAAGTGGATTTAACAAGTGACATCAATAAGGGATCATAGCTTTCACCTGGATTCACCTGGTCAGTCTATGTCATGGAACGAGCATGTGTCCTTAATGTTTTGTACACTCAGTATATACACACCATATACACAACCACTCACACACACTACATTGACACTCCCACAAAACCTGCACGCACACATTCACGTACACTACATACACACACACACTTAACACATGCACACGCATACCGACACAACATTAAAAATCACATTACACAAGGCTCAGTGTTGTTATTCTTGCGAGGGAGGGTGCTAGAGTATTAAAAACAGGGGTGCCAATAATTAGTATTACTTGTTAAACAAGATCTCTTTCTCTGAGCAATTGTATCAGTATAAAATAATATAATTTCAAACAATTTTGGAGCATGCAATATACACTGAGTGTACAAAACATTAGGTACACTTTCCAACCCGTGGCACTCACGTCTGTAGCTATGAAATGCTTTGAAAGGCTGGTCATGGCTCACATCAACACCATTATATTCCAACTTGCATGCCGCACAGATCCACAGATGATGCAATCTCTATTGCACTCCACACTGCCCTTTCCCACCTGGACAAAAGGAACACCTATGTGAGAATGCTTTTCATTGACTACAGCTCAGCGTTCAACACCATGGTGCCCTCAAACCTCACCACTAAGCTAAGGACCCTGGGACTAAACAGCTCCCTCTGCAACTGGATCCTAGACTTCCTGAATTCAGTATTGAGAGAGACTTGGTCATTTCTTCAAACAATCTTCTTTATTTAATATCGATTAATTATTGCAATAATGAGACCGTCAGCCCACCAGTCTTGACTGACTGTTAGGCTGAGTCTAGCCTTTACAGACAATGCACAGTTTTTAAATAGCTGATACCAAGATTGCTTAGTCAGTTATTTCTAACCTTCCCATAAGCCACCTTGGTTACCTACACAGGAGGGTATTTTACTTAGTTTCCCAGATGCCAGGAAGATGACGTTTTTATCACCAACATCAATCAATTGTCAGCTTCAAGCTATCTCTAGTAGAACCCATGTCCTCAGCACCCAGACTAGCTACAAGGTGCTAGAGTGGAGACCATAAAACATAGCATTAGCAGGACAGAAATATCTTACTGTTTGTTAAGTAAATAATTGTTACATATCCAACAAATAAGGTGAATACATAATTTTTCCCTCACACGGGCCACCCCCACGCTGATCCTCAACACAGGGGCCCCTCAGGGGTGCGTGCTCAGTCCCCTCCTGTACTCCCTGTTCACTAATGACAGCACGACCAGGCACAACTCCAACACCATCATTAAGTTTGCTGATGACAAAACAGTGGTAGGCCTGATCACTGACAACGATGAGACAGCCTATAGGGAGGAGGTCAGAGACCTGACCATGTGGTGCAAGGACAACTACCTCTCCCTCAACGTGATCAAGACAAAGGAGATGATTGTGGACTACAGGAAAAGGAGGACCGAGCACGCCCCCATTCTCATCGATGGGGCTGTAGTGGAGCAGGTTGAGAGCTTCAAGTTCCTTGGCGTCCACATCAACAACAAATTAACATGGTCCAAGCACACCAAGACAGTCGCGAAGGGGGCACAACAAAACCTATTCCCCCTCAGGAGACTGAAAAGATTTGGCATGGGTCCTTAGATCCTCAAAAGATTTTACAGCTGCACCATTGAGAACATCCTGACGGGTTGCATCACTGCCTGGTATGGCAACTTCTCGGCCTTCGACCGCAAGGCACTACAGAGGGTAGTGCGTACGGCCCAATACATCACCAGGGCCAAGCTTCCTGCCATCCAGGACCTCTATACCAGGCGGTGTCAGAGGAAGGCCCTAAAAATCGTCAAAGACTCCAGCCACCCTAGTCATAGACTGTTCTCTCTGCTACCGCACGGCAAGCGGTTCCGGAGCGCCAAGTCTAGGTCCAAGAGGCTTCTAAACAGCTTCTACCCCCAAGCCATAATTATTTGTTTTTCTTATCTCTTTCTTTTTTCTTAATTTCTTTTTTTTCGGTATTTTCTTAAAACTGCATCGTTGGTTAGGGGCTTGTAAATAAGCATTTCACTGTAAGGTCTACCTACCCCTGTTGTATTCGGCGCATGTGACAAATAACATTGGATTTTATTTTGTTGTGTATTGATATTCTAGTTTTGTCCCTTTAGGGCACCTGTAACCCCCCCTTGCTTACCTACGTTGAAATTCTTGGAATGTTCTTCCTGTGAAACGCATTAAACAATGCTCACGTTAATTTCTACRCATGTCCTGTCCTTATATTAGTTGTATAAGTAATACAGTGTGCTATACAACAGATTTGATTTGAAATATTGAGTTACACCGCCCTTTGCCATCAGAACAGTCTCAATTTGTCGGTTATGCTATAAAGTACTATAAGATACGTTGCGTTGCTATAATATACAATTGTTGGTGAACTCTCAGATAAATGCATATTGTGATTGCTTTCCCAACGTGTTTTGTTGATTTACTGAGCACCATTAAACCATTACTATAATATTCCATACATGCAGGTTGGGTAGGTTACTTTCTAAATGTAATCTGTTAGTTACTAGTAGAGGTCAACCGATTAATCGGAATGGCCGATTAATTAGTACCGATTTCAAGTTTTCATAACAATCGGAAATCGGTATATTTTTTCTTTCTTTATTTAATCTTTATTTAARTAGGCAAGTCAGTTAAGAACACATTCTTATTTTCAATGACGGCCTAAGAACGGTGGGTTAACTGCCTCGTTCAGGGGCAGAACGATAGATTTTTACCTTGTCAGCTCGGGGGATTCAATCTTGCAACCTTACAGTTAACTAGTCCAACGCTCTAACCACCTCATTACATTTTTACACCTTTGTTTAACTAGGCAAGTCAGTTAAGAACACATTCTTATTTTCAATGACGGCCTAGGAACGGTGGGTTAACTGCCTTGTTCAGGGGCAGAGCGACAGATTTTTACCTTGTCAGCTCAGGGATTCAATCTTGCAACCTACGGTTAACTGAGTCCAACGCTCTAACCACCTGCCTCACGAGGAGCCCGCCTGTTACGCGAATGCCGTAAGAAGCCACGATAAGTTGCTAGCTAGCATTAAACTTATCTATAAAAAACAATCAATCAATCAATCATAATCACTAGTTATAACTACACATGGTTGATGATATACTAGTTTATCTAGCGTGTCCTGCATTGCATATAATCGATGCAGTGCGCATTCGCGAAAAAGGACTGTCGTTGCTCCAACGTGTACCTAACCATCAATGCCTTTCTTAAAATCAATACACAGAAGTATATATTTTTAAACCTGCATATTTAGCTAAAAGAAATCCAGGTTAGCAGGCAATATTAACCAGGTGAAATTGTGTCACTTCTCCTGCGTTCATTGCACGCAGAGTCAGGGTATATGCAACAGTTTGAGCCACCTTGCTCATTGCGAACTAATTTGCCATAATTTTACGTATTATGACATAACATTGAAGGTTGTGCAATGTAACAGGAATATTTAGACTATGGATGTCACCCGTTAGTAAAAATACGGAACGGTTCCGTATTTCACTAAAGAATAAACGTTTTGTTTTTGAGATGATAGTTTCCGGATTCGACCATATTAATGACCTAAGGCTTGTATTTCTGTGTTTTATTATGTATAATTAAGGCTATGATTTGATAGAGCAGTCTGACTGAGCGGGTGTAGCACCAGCAGGCTCGTAAGCATTCATTCAAACAGCACTTTCGTGCGTTTGCCAGCAGCTCTTCGCAATGCTTCAAGCATTGCGCTGTTTATGACTTCAAGCCTATCAACTCCCGAGATTAGGCTGTGTAACCGATGTGAAATGGCTAGCTAGTTAGCGGGGTGTGCGCTAATAGCGTTTCAAACGTCACTCACTCTGAGACTTGGAGTAGTTGTTCCCTTGCTCTGCATGGGTAACGCTGCTTCGAGGGTGGCTGTTGTCAATGTGTTCCTGGTTCGAGCCCAGGTAGCGGCGAGGAGAGGGATGGAAGCTATACTGTTACACTGGAAATACTAAAGTGCCTATAAGAACATCAATAGTCAAAGGTTAATGAAATACAAATGGTATAGAGAGAAATAGTCCTATAATTCCTATAATAACTACAACCTAAAACTTCTTACCTGGGAATATTGAAGACTCATGTTAAAAGGAACCACCAGCTTTCACATGTTCTCATGTTCTGAGCAAGGAACTTAAACGTTAGCTTTCTTACAAGGCACATATGCACTTTTACTTTCTTCTCCAACACTTTGTTTTTGCATATTTTAAACCAAATTGAACATGTTTCATTATTTATTTGAGGGTAAATGTTTTTATTGATGTATTATATTAAGTTAAAATAAGTGTTCATTCAGTTATTGTGTAATGTTCATTATTACAAATACATTAACAAAAATCGGCCGATTAATCGGTATCGGCTTTTTTGGTCCTCCAATAATCGGTATCGGTATCGGCGTTGAAAAATCATAATCGGTCGACCTCTAGTTACTAGTGACCTGTCCAAAATTGTAATCAGTACCTTAACTTTTGGATTACCCAAACTCAGTAAGGTAATCTGATTACTTTTAGTTATTTTCCCCTTAAGAGGCATTTATACTAACATTTATATTACCAATTGAATGACATCTATGACAGGATAAATCAATGTTAGAGTTTATATAGCTGACCATAAATGGATGTTGCATTTTACTTTATGGGTTGGTTATGTAGGCTTCTAACCCATTGCTTTCGACTACAGATAATAATATGATTAGGCTATATCTTTACATTAAAAACCAAAGCCTGTCAGATTTCCAGTCATTCCAATTAATTTAATACCCCATGATCTTCAAGAATAGGACTTGGAAATATGGAAATATAGATAATCAAAATTGTTTTACCTGAGCATAACCCAAAACAAAGGATGTATTATCTTATCTTGTTGTCATGGAGGATTGACTGGGCTCATTGACATGCTTTGATCACTACCAAAAAGTGCTATTTCCATGTGAAAATTATTGCCATATGCTGCATTTGCTATAGACCTATTGTGTACGTTTTTGTTGGTAACACTTTAATATCGAGATAATTTGCAGCTGTTTAAGTCTATCAATGGTGTCCATTTACACCTATGAAATTTTCAGCACAAATTAGATTGAGCAATAATTGCCCCACTCGTGGTCTTCTTAAATGAAACTTGTTGTTGACAGTTTGGAGCACAATACCACGCAGACATTTAGAAGGGAGGAACACCCTCAAACTGTTATTCCATTGGCAGGGATCGGTGCTAGACTGAGGTAAAGACAGATTCAGGTTGGATATTCGCCTGTGGTTTTCCTTACGTCCTCCAACAGCAGTTAGGGACCGTCAACATAGTGGCAAATAAAAATGTCCTAATTTCAATAGCTCTTTAACCATTACTCCTAAAACTTTCAAAACTGATTCTAGCTAACCCGATGGCAGAGACACATATTGCACACACATTTTTTGTCGATTTACATCTCGCGCTATTAAAAATTATTTATTGAAATGTTTGAAATTTAATAGCACCTTGGTCATGTGACCCACACACCTCAAACAAGGTGTATAATGTACACTAATTGGGCCTACACATTGCACACCCTTTTGTTTGTCCATTTGCATCTCATGAGATTTTACGAGAATTTTGAAGTTTCAAATTTCAATAGCTCCTTAGTCATATGACCTACAACCCTCAAACTACTTTCAGAATATCCACTGAGTAGCCTTATATGTAGCACAACCTTTTGTTTGTCCATTTTAATCTCACACAATTTTACATACATTTTTGAAAATTTCCAATTTCAATAGCTCCTAGGTCATGTGACTTACTGGACTCAAACAAGGTTCAGAATGTCCACTGACTACCCTTCTATATTGCACACCCATTAGTTTGTCCATTTTCATCTCAGACAAATTTACTTGACTTTTTCAAATTTTGGAATTTCAATAGCTCCTTGGTCATGTGACTTACTGACCTCAAACAAACTTCAGAATGTTGATGGACTAGCCTTATACAGTGGCAAGAAAAAGTATATGAACCCTTTGGAAATACCAGGATTTCTGCATAAATTAGTTTWWWWAAAAATGTGATCTGATCTTCATCTAGGTCACAACAATAGACAAACACAGTCTGCTTAAACTAATAACACACAAATTATTATATGTTTTAATTTCTTTATTGAACACACCGTGTAAACATTCACAGTGCAGGGTGGGAAAAGTATGTGAACCCTTGGATTTAATAACTGGTTGACCCTTCTTTGGCAGCAATAACCTCAACCAAACGTTTTCTGTAGTTGCGGATCAGACCTGCACAATGGTCAGGAGGAATACTCTTTACAAAACTGTTTCAGTTCAGCAATATTCTTGGGATGTCTGGTGTGAACTGCTGTCGAGGTCATGCCACAGCATCTCAATCGGGTTGAGGTCAGAACTCTGACTGGGCCACTCCAGAAGGCGTATTTTCTTCTGTTGAAGCCATTCGGTTGTTGATTTACGTCTATGTTTTGGGTCGTTGTCCTGTTGCATCACCCAACTTCTGTTGAGCTTCAATTGGTGGACAGATAGCCTAACATTCTCTTGCAAAATGTCTTTATAAACCTGGGAATTAATTTTTCCGTCAATGATAGCAAGCTGTCCAGGCCTTGAGAAAGCAAAGCAGCCCAGAACCATGTTGCTCCCTCCACCATACTTTACAGTTGGGATGAGGTTTTGATGTTGATGTGCTGTGCTGTGCCTTTTTTTCTCCACACAACTGTAGTTTCATCTGTCCACAGAATATTTAGCATTTGGAGGTCCACTTTTGCAAACTTCAGACATGCAGCAATGTTTTTTTTGGACAGCAGTGGCTTCTTCCGTGGTGTCCTCCCATGAACACCGTTCTTGTTTAGTGTTTTATGTATCGTAGACTCGTCAACAGAGATGTTAGGAAGTTCTAGAGATTTCTGGAGGTCTTTAATTGACACTCTAGAATTTTTCTTAACCTCATTGAGCATTCCGCGCTGTGATCTTGCAGTCTTTGCAGGACGGCCACTTCTAGGGAGAGTAGCAACAGTGCTGAACTTTCTCCATTTATAGACAATTTGTCTTACCGTGGACTGATGAACATCAAGGCTTTTAGAGATACTTTTGTAACCCTTTCCAGCTTTTTGCAAGTCAACAATTCTTTACCTTACGTCTTCTGAGATCTCTTTTGTTTCGAGGCATGATTCACATCAGGCAATGCTTCTTGTGAATAGCAAACTCAAATTTTGTGAGTGTTTTTTATAGGGCAAGACATCTTCAATCTCGTCTCATTGATTGGACTCCAGGTTAGCTGACTCCTAACTCCAATTAGCTTTTGGAGAAGTCATTAGCCTAGGGGTTCACATACTTTTTCCAACCTACACTGTGAATGTTTAAATTATGTATTCAATATAGACAAGAAAAATACAATAATTTGTGTGTTATTTGTTTAAGCACACTATGTCTATTGTTGTGACTTAGATGAAGATCAGATCAAATTTGATGACCAATTTATGCAGAAATCCAGGTAATTCCAAAGGGTTCACATACTTTTTCTTGCCACTGTATATTTCACACCCTTTAATTGGTCCATTTTCATCTCACGAGGTTTTACATGCATTTTTTAAAGTTTTTTATTTCAATAGTTCCCTGGTCATGTGACCTACCACCCTAAAACATGCTTTAGATTGTCCACTCACTATGCCTTCATATTGTACACTCTGTTGTTTGTCTACTTTCATCTCACGCTATTAGACTTAAATCTGTAAGCCTGAGACCCAGTAGGTATGGACATTGCTGCACAGTGGACACCCACACTCAGAAGTAATTTGGGTAAAAAGAGAGTATCTGACTGACAGAATAGTTAACAGTGATTACTATTATCTGTCTGAACCCCTTGTACCCTCAAACCCTTCCAGGACATTACAATCTCACCATGCAGGATATTCCATGGTCCCTAGACTCCTTTCTAACAGTCCTCAAGCTTCAATAGGATGGTCAAATATGGTGTAGCTGTTGAAATTCAGAGTTAATGTTATACTTTTTTGTAAGTCTTATGGTCGGGCATAAAATGTTATCTCCAGTTTCTTCCTTTCTCAGGTCCTGTTGAGTGGACGGTATTGATGCCTTTTCAGTCTAGCTCCAAGTCAGGTGTCATTATGTTATAAGCACCACGCCACCCCCCTCCCGTTTCATAACACCCTCTCACCTTCAACCATTTGTCTTCACTCCAAGAACCATGAGAGCCCTTTAGCTGTAGACGCCCCCAGATCCATGACAACTGAGATTCCCAATCCATAGCCTTCTTCCCAGCGACACCGTCACGTCTATTAACCTGACAGGAAGGATGGGTAAAGACTCACATGTGGCCGCACAATACAAAAGGAATATCGGGGCCAGTTTGTCTGAGACCCCTGCAGAGATAATATGTACCCTATTTTAATACAGGATCACTGCAAGATCACTTTGTTGTGTATGCAAAAGTGCTGACATGCCCTGTGTTTCTTTGATGGCTGACTATAAAGATTGCCACGTTTTCTTACCAGATCAGAGATACTTCGGTAGAGGATATATGCTCTGTCAATTTGTCTGTCCATTTAGGAATGTTGTGTGTATTTGTGCAACAAAATCCAGAACTCATCCTGAAGCTTTTCTCCAAAACACCTTTCTTCTCTATTAATCATAGGCCCTTATGTTTGGTTCAACAGGTCTCATTCTTCACCAGTGGTATATTTATTTCAAATGTGTGCTCATATAAGCAGGCCACTAGTACTTCAAAGACCAATAGTTATTTTAATGGAGGACAACCTGCAGATTTCTTACATCCAATTTCTTGAATAAACCTGTAAACTTTCACATCTGAGTATTTGCTCAGATTATTTCACTTATAATTCACTGTATCACAATTCCAGCCGGTCAGAAGTTTACATACACTAAGTTGACTGTGCCTTTAAACAGCTTAGAAAATTCCAGAAAATGATGTCATGGCTGTCATCTTCTTTTGTCATAATTAATTATTCTATATTACAAAATTATTATAAAAGTTAGAACTACACAACTAACAATGACATAGCAGGCCCATCTTCACCTGTAACTACATTCAACTTTTACAAGGTAATAATAAGGAATACACTAATAAATCCTTACATTTGTGTGACTATCTTAGAGGGAATCCTTTAGTCTTTGAAAAAAAACTAGAATTCCTGAAGTGTTTTATGAGTAATTTAGAATGTCTATATGACTATGCTTTTTCCCTTGGGTAAGCTGTCGTGGTTATTAAGGACAGCGTGGTCTTTGATAAGATGACAGAGATGCACATTTGCCCAGGCCAGTAAGCAAATGGTCAGCTGGAGACAGCAAGTCTGTTTGCCTCCAGAGAGATAACAGTTGCTATTGCTGAATGATACAGGCACCGTCATGTAAACAATCTGGCAATGCTTATTGTCAACGAACAAAGCAACACAGGTTCTTCTATTATGAATATTCTTTAACAATATGCTTGAACCAGATGCTTTTACCCAGTCAGACTGGAGACCTTGCTTTTCCATGTTAACGGAAACAACTATCTGTCACATGACCCAAAGAAACTACGGTTGAAGTCGGAAGTTTACATACACTGAGGATGGAGTCATTAAAACTCGTTTTTCAACCACTCCACAAATTTCTTGTTAACAAACTATAGTTTTGGCAAGTCGGTTGGGACATCTACTTTGTGCATGACACAAGTCATTTTTCCAACAATTGTTAACAAGACAGATTATTTCACTTATATTATTATATTATTTCACTGTATCACAATTCCAGTGGGTCAGAAGTTTACATACACTAAGTTGATGTGCCTTTAAACAGCTTAGAAAACTCCAGAAAATTATGTCATGGCTTTAAAAGCTTCTGATAGGCTAATTGACATCATTTGAGTCAATTGGAGGTGTACCTGTGGATGTATTTCAAGGCCTACCTTCAAACTCAGTGCCTCTTTGCTTGACATCATGGGAAAATCTAAAGAAATCAGCCAAGACCTCAGAAAGAAAATTGTAGACCTCCACAAGTCTGGTTCATCCTTGGGAGCAATTTCCAAATGCCTGAAGGTACCACGTTCATCTGTACAAACAATAGTACGCAAGTATAAACACCATGGGACCACGCAGCCGTCATACCGCTCAGGAAGGAGACTCGTTCTGTCTCCTAGAGATGAACATACTTTTGTGCGCAAAGTCCAAATCAATCCCAGAACAACAGCAAAGGACCTTGTGAAGATGCTGGAGGAAACAGGTACAAAAGTATCTATATCCACAGTAAAACGAGTCCTATATCGACATAACCTGAAAATCCGCTCAGCAAGGAAGAAGCCACTGCTCCAAAACCGCCATAAAAAAGCCAGACTATGGTTTGCAACTGCACATGGGGACAAAGATTGTACTCTTTGGAGAAATGTCCACTGGTCTGATGAAACAAAAATAGAACTGTTTGGGCATAATGACCATCGCTATGTTTGGAGGAAAAAGGGTGAAGCTTGCAAGCCGAAGAACACCATCCCAACCGTGAAGCACGGGAGTGGCAGCATCATGTTGTGAGGGTGCTTTGCTGCAGGAGGGACTGGTGCACTTCACAAAATAGATGGCATCATGAGGAAAGAAAATTATGTGGATATATTGAAGCAACATCTCAAGACATCAGTCAGGAAGTTAAAGCTTGGTCGCAAATGGGTTTTCCAAATGGACAATGACCCCAAGCATACTTCCAAAGTTGTGGCAAAATGGCTTAAGGACAACAAAGTTAAGGTATTTATAGTGGCCATCACAAAGCCCTGACCTGGATCCTATAGGAAATTTGTGGGCAGAACTGAAAAGGCGTGTGCGAGCAAGGAGGCCTACACACCTGACTCAGTTACACCGGCTGTGTCAGGAGAAATGGGCCACAATTCACCCAACTTATTGTGGGAAGCTTGTGGAAGGCTACCCGAAACGTTTGACCCAGTTAAACAATTTAAAGGCAATGCTACCAAATACTAATTGAGTGTATGTAAACTTCTGACCCACTGGGAATGTGATGAAAGAAATAAAAGCTGAAATAAATCATTCTCTCTACTATTATTCTCACATTTCACATTCTTAAAATAAAGTGGTGATCCTAACTGACCTAAGACAGGGAATTTCTACTAGGATTAAATGTCAGGAATTGTGAAAACTGAGTTTAAATGTATTTGGCTAAGGTGTATGTAAACTTCCGACTTCAACTGTATATAGTCTGAAGCTTTAATGTAGCTTGTAGGTCTAAAAGCGTTTTTGTCCTTACTATGTTGAAATTTCAAAGACTAAGCTTTTTCTGTGACTCTGGTAAGTAATTTGAAGTCGAAAAGCCTTGTTTTCCCTGGTACATAAACGTATACTACTAACTAGTTCTGTTTAATTTGACTTTGCAACATAAAAACCTTACTGGCCGTGCAGTTCACTCTCCATCCCTGCTTTGGACAATTAATAACATGACTCTCGTACTTTGCCCTTTTCCTTTATGGTTGATATTAACGAGGAGATATTTTCTTTCTCTCTCCTATTGTGTACCGCTGTTAAATACTGTGGCAAAATAAAGACTTAAGGAAAGGGAAAATAAGCACTCAGAACTACCAATTATTATAGGTAAATATTAAAGAAAAGGGTAAACACAACACTGGACTGAACCCCCTAATTGTCAAACTAATATTAATGTTCAACAATATAGAAGATACATAATTAGAGGTTATCTAATATGGGTATATATCCACTGCACGCTTCTTAGGTGTGTAATTGACATGACCAAGGAGCTATTTAAATTCAAAACTATGAAAAATGTACGTAACACCGCGTGAGATTACAGTACACAAACAAGAGTGTGCAATATATAAGGCTAGTCCGTGGACATTCTGAAGTTTGACTGAGGTCAGTAGGTCACATGACCAAGGAGCAATTGAAATTCTAAAGTTTGAAAAATTCATGTAAAAACGTGTGAGATGAAAATAGACAAACTAAAGGGTGTGCAATGTGTAGGCCCACTGAGTGTACATTCTGAACCTTGTTTGAGGTCAGTAGGTCACATGACCAAGGAGTTATTGAAATTCGAATGTAAAAAAAGTTTGTACTTTGTTTTACGCTCCTTAACTAATTCAACTAGGAATACGGAATGCTGCTCACATTTCCACATATTAGCTTTGGAAAGCGAATTCATGTCCAAATCATGAAAATAAGCCCTGTGCAATGTTGTGCGCAATTTTTCAAACATCATGACACTTGGACATGACACATCATGTCCACTGGTCGCAAAAACAATGATTGATAGACAACTTGAACTTCTTAAATTCAACCATTATTGAGTTAAAATACACATATACATTTGTGAACAGTCATCCACAACAACCACAATCCGTAAGGCGCAAATAACTAAATGAGAGAGCAGCAGTGTGATTCACATCAATGCGCTATGTAGATATCAATAAGTGATATCCATATCACCAGTAGGCTAGGTCTACTACACCACTGCTGTCGTACTTAACTCCAAACATTTATTCAAATTTGATAGTATTTGGATGCAGACAGTAGACGCACCATTAGAAGACAAAGCTTGGACTGGTCACTTTAAAGGGCTTAGCATGCATTTGACAGTACCTTACAGTAAAATTCTGTATTTCATATTACAGTTCACATACTGTTATATATAAATACGGTATCAAAGCAAGTATTGTGTAATGACACAGAGCCACCTTAAAATMGACTATTATACTGTAAAAAACTAAATGCTCCCATAATCGTAATGAATGAATGGATGAATGAAATTCATTGAGGGGAGGGGGTTGTATTTCACAGTATTTCATGTAATTACAAGGGATTTGTGCAAGCAATTTGGCTGCTAGGTAAAGTGTTTACACATTACAGCATATTATTCATGAGTATTTGGTGGCACTTCTAGAGGCCTTAACAACGGCTTCCAAACTGGCAGCAACTACAGGGCAAAACAGACCAAAAGGACATGGCAAAATGCTCAACCATTTAAGGTTTAAGATTTTCTGCTACTCCAATCTGTTCCCTACACATGTTAAATTGATGGTGCACTATAAACACATAAGAGTTAAATTGGTACAGCATTCTCACTCACGGGTGCAACAAATGCAGGTTTTTACAAGGCAAGCCTCAAAATAGGTTAATGAGCCAGACACTACAATACCATGCAACCACTAATGGTCATAAGGTTTTTAGCGTTTCAAAGATACGGTACGGGACTGTTTTCTGTGGGTTTGAATTACAGTACCAGTATGTCTTTTGCCCACAACATTTTCCCACAATGCATCATCATTTACAGTATGCTGCAGGAAAATGTTTCAGAGTACTTTACTGTTCTCAAATTACCGTGTTAATTGCTGTTTTCCGTAATAAGCCTACAAAAGCTTATTCCTGTTCTTTTCACAAGATCCATCAAACGCATTTGGTGTGTCATCGTAGTTGTCTCTGGCTTGTGGTCAGACTCGCTTAGGCTGAACAAACTTAAATGTGTGCCTTTTTTCAATGCTGATTTGAATGTCATTCAGAAAACAAAGAATTTCTGAATGTAGAAGTAATCCTAGAAGTAATCATCTAGTTTTTGCAAAAGTATCTGTAATCTGATTACAATATGTTTGCTTCTAACGTAACGCATTAGTTAGGTCTACAGTTTTTTAAAAATCAAGTTACAAGTTACTTCCCAACCCTGCATACATGGTATACACTGAGAATACCAAACATTAGGAACGCCGGGGCATGGCCTCTACAAGGTGTCAAAAGCATTCCACGAGGATGCTGGCCCACTCTACAAGGTGTCAAAAGCATTCCACGAGGATGCTGGCCCACGTTGACTCCAATGCTTCCCATTGTGTCAAGTTGGCTGGATGTCCTTTGGGTGGTGGACCCTTCTTGATACAAACGGGAAAATGTTCAGAATGAAAAACCAAGCAGCGTTGCAGTTCTTGACACAAACCGGATCACCTGGCACCTACTACCATACCCCATTCAAAGACACTTAAATATTTTGTCTTTCCCATTCACCCTCTGAATGGCAGGCATACACAATCCGTGTTTCAATTGTCTCAAGGCTTAAAAATCCTTCTTTATCCTATCTCCTCCCCTTCATCTACACTGATTTGAAGTGGAATTAAGAAGTGACATCAATAAGGGATCATAGCTTTCACCTGGATTGACCTGGTCAGTGTGTCATGGAAAGAGCAGTAATTGTTAATGTTTTGTATACTCAATGTATAAGCAGGGACATTATGAGCATTCATTAAATATTTACATTTGTATTGGGCTCTGAGACTCTAGACCCAAATCCTTTTCACATGCTCTTTTAGGCTTATATGAAATTCAGAAAATACAATTGGTAAAATAAGCTGCAGCAATCAAAACTCCCCTAGTTTAATCATAAACTAAACAAAAATACATATTTCCACATAGCATATATCCTATGCAAACAATTGCAACAACTTATAGGAGTTAAGTTTGTATAAAGCCAGTAACAGCTTTGTGACCTTGAATATCAGAACAATATCAAAAAATACATTTCACGGGTAAATCTTTTTCAACCAGATTTGTGAGAAGTGGTTGAAAAGCTGATTTAAGGAACTGTAACACATAACTTTCCCCAGGAAAAGTCTTAAATTATTTGTGTTGCCTAAAGGTCAAGGGTCAAAGTTGTCACCTCAAGTGTCGATCAGCATGGGACGCCCCTCTTCCCCATTAAGCAAGTGCCTTGACTCAATTTAAAGTCTAGCCTCTTTAAATGCCAGTCAGGACTGCCCCCACTTAAATTGGAGTTGTTTAATTTGACTGATAACCTGTTAATTTTATTGTTTTTCGCTTACATTACATGATTACAGCAATGACCCAGGGAATCAAATCACTTAAAGCATTATACAGAATGATTTATTGAGGCCAGGCCAGGCACTCACCCTCCTTTAGTCAAATGACTGTTGATATTTGCTTTTAATTTAAGCAATTCCAATCCAGTACAAGACTCATTAACGTGCCAGTAGATTAACTAATTTGAAGCAGAGGTTATCCTCCCCTTAATGCCTTTTTCATGAAGGATAATCCGAGTTAACTTGGATTTGGGACCTACAATGAGATAAGCAGCAAATATTAAGTGATGGCCAAGTAATTAAGATGCCTCCTGATGCAACCTGTGGTGTGGGTCCTGGCTTTTGTTGTCTGATCTCACAGAGGATGATTGTTTTAGTAATTTATTGTAATTCGACTGGAGGCATTAAATGTGCTTAATTTGTAGTGTGTGTTACTGTCAGTCATTGTAGCTCACAGCTCTGAGGTAACACTGTATTTAGGAAAAACAATTATTTTTGAGGTCCCCATTTATGTCACATACACTCTTAGAAAAAAGGGTTCCAAAATAGTTCTGCTCCTGTCCCCATAGGAGAACCCTTTATGGTTCCAGGTAGAACCCTTTTTGGTTCCAGGTAGAACTATTTTTGGTTCCATGTCAAACCCTCCGTGGAAAGGGTTCTACATGGAACCCAAAAGGGTTCTAACTAGAACTAAAATGGATCTACCTGGAACCAAACAGGGTTCTTCAAAGGGTTCTCCTAGGAGGACAGCTGAAGAACCCTTTTTGGTTCTAGATACACCTTTTCTTTCTAAGAGTGTACTAATGTGTAGGCTGTATCTTTTGTGTATGCCTGCATGCTGAATTTATCATAAACCATGGAGAAATGCTTGGACATGACCCATTCACCTTTCACAGTGTAAAATGGTGTGAAAGAAATTCACAATGAATTGTCTTGTGTGCAGACGTTCACAATGTGGTGTTTGTGTGGTCTTTTCACTGCTGTAGCTTCCTTGATAATATATTCATTACTAAAACACATCGAGTCACTAGGGAATGACCCTAATAAAGAATAAATTATCCTATCAAGGATACAACCAATTCTGACCAGGCATCTGGTGGGGCACCGGGAGGATGTCAAGGAGCATATGCGTTACATTAGGGAGCAACTGTTTCACCTCGGGGAGGGACTGGGGGTCGTAGATCCAACCAGGCTACTTCTGTTCCCCCTGTCAGAGGACTGCACGCCCCACTGCACAGCCACATAGGCTACCCTCTTTGGAGGCTGACAACAGAGAAACTCTGGAACACAGGCCAATGCTACTCTGAGCAGGGATGGTAGAAGATGGCCATGCACTCTGACATCTCTGTCAGACAATCCAGTTCTGCAACAGACAGTGTAATGTGTATATGGAGAAAACATTTAAGAAAAAACAAGAAGAAGGATACTACATTGTTTATATTTATATGGGTAATACAAAGAAAGATGTGTAGAACCAACATGATGATACTGTATAGTCAAATGTAGTCTGGAGAAATTGAAATGAGAATGGCAARTGCATTGTCAGTAGTGTTTGGCCTTCAAGTAACAGTGCAAACAATATAATTCATAAATGTCTTAACATGTCCTCTGCAATCTCTATTCTGTGCAGCATTCATTTTTGGACCAATAATTTTAGCATACAGTAGTTTACAAAAAAGAGAAAATACAAATAAAATGCCATGTTCACTCATTGGCCACCAGGCATCTACCAATCAGCTCATAGTTTTGTTACATTTCACTGACTTTTAGGAAACACTGACCTGAACGCCCAAATGGAGGTTAAATTCATTGTCATTAATTGTGAATTAATGTTTGCATTTTAAACCGATTTTCTTCTTATTTTACTTTTCCCCTTTTTTCTAATCTGTTCTTAGCCTCATTTGTTCTAATCCTGCCACACAGTTGGTGGGGCAGGACGAAGCGGGCACACTTCTGTAAGACAGAAGCAAACGTTAATGGGAGGCATTACTGCCCTGGACACTTTCCACACATCACCCAGTAACCCCCCACCCCTGCTTCCCTTATCCCCCCTTCATTCCCTCCCTCTGGTCTGTACCAAGCCAGGGCATGATGAATGGCTCATGAACTGCCGATAGTACCCACCAAGGATTATCTTCAGTGTATTAAAAGGTGAAAATGAGCTATATTCAAGCCTAATGTATTTGGCATACATTTACTACATCAGACATAGCTTAATTKTGTTGTTTTTATAGTCATTATAGTTAAATAGACAATAATAATAATAATATACAGTTGAAGTCGGAAGTTTACATACACTTAGGTTGGAGTCATTAAAACTCGTTTTTCAACCACTCCACAAATTTCTTGTTAACAAACTATAGTTTTGGCAAGTCGGTTAGGACATCTACTTTGTGCATGACACAAGTCATTTTTCCAACAATTGTTTACAGACAGATTAATTCACTGTATCACAATTCCAGTGGGTCAGAAGTTTACATACACTAAATTGACTGTGCCTTTAAACASCTTGGAAAATWCCAGAAAATGATGTCATGGCTTTAAAAGCTTCTGATAGGCTAATTGACATAATTTGAGTCAATTGGAGGTGTACCTGTGGATGTATTTCAAAGGCCTACCTTCAAACTCAGTGCGTTTCTGCTTGATATCATGGGAAAATCAAAAGAAATCAGCCAAGACCTCAGAAAGAAAATTGTAGACCTCCACAAGTCTGGTTCATCCTTGGGAGCAATTTACAAATGCCTGAAGGTACCACGTTCATCTGTACAAACAATAGTACGCAAGTAGAAACACCATGGGACCACGCAGCCGTCATACCGCTCAGGAAGGAGACTCGTTCTGTCTCCTAGAGATGAACGTACTTTGGTGAGAAAAGTGCAAATCAATCCCAGAACAACAGCAAAGGACCTTGTGAAGATGCTGGAGGAAACAGGTACAAAAGTGTCTATATCCACAGTAAAACGAGTCCTATATCGACATAACCTGAAAGGCCGTTCAGCAAGGAAGAAGCCACTGCTCCAAAACCGCCATAAAAAAGCCAGACTAAGGTTTGCAACTGCACATGGGGATAAAGATCGTACTTTTTGGAGAAATGTCCTCTGGTCTGATGAAACAAAAATAAAACTGTTTGGCCATAATGACCATCGTTATGTTTGGAGGAAAAAGGGGGAGGTTTGCAAGCCGAAGAACACCATCCCAACCGCGAAGCATGCTGTGGGGGTGCTTTGCTGCAGGAGGGACTGGTGCACTTCACAAAATAGAAGGCATCATGAGGGAGAAAAAATATTGAAGCAGCATCTCAAGACATCAGTCAGGAAGTTAAAGCTTGGTCGCAAATGTGTCTTCCGAATGGACAATGACCCCAAGCATACTTCCAAAGTTGTGGCAAAATGGCTTAAAACTTSAAAAACGAATAAGAAATATCCGTTTTAGCAGAAGGACACAGTCTTGGAAATTCGTGTTTGCGCATGCCATGAAGACATTACGCACCTGTTAAAATTGGTTTCCTATTGAACATACTACTTTCCCTAAGAAATATTAGAGTTTGACTACATTTTAGGGTATCTGAGGAGTAAATATAAACATATTTTGACTTGTTGAAAGGTTTAGGGGTAGATTTTCGGATTCCTTTCTCTGCAAGTTGAACGAGTGGATTACTCAAATCGATGGCGCCAACTAAACTGACTTTTTGTGATATAAAGAAGGATTTTATCTAACAAAACGACACTACATGTTATAGCTGAGACCCTTTGGATGACAAATCAGAGGAAGATTTTTTTAAAGTAAGTGAATATTTAATCGTTATATGTAAATTTATGAAACCTGTGCCGGTGGAAAAATATTTTGATGTGGGGCGCCGTCCTCAAACAATCGCATGGCATGTTTTCGCTGTAATAGCTACTGTAAATCGGAAAGTGCAGTTATARTAACAKKAATTTAAGCTTTCAGCCGATATAAAAMACTTTTATGTACCTAAATGTTTCAAATCCACAATATTTATGATTATTTGAATTGTGTGCCCTCCAGMTTCACCAGAAGTTGTCATCACAAAGCCCTGGCCTCAATCCTATAGAACATTTGTTGGCAGAACTGAAAAAGCATGTGCGAGCAAGGAGGCCTACAAACCTGACTCAGTTACACCAGCTCTGTCAGGAGGAATGGGCCAAATTCACACAACTTATTGTGGGAAGGTTGTGGAAAGCTGCCCAAAACGTTTGACCCAAGTTAAACAATTTAAAGGCAATGTTACTAAATACTAATTGAGTATATGTAAACTTCTGACCCACTGGGAATGTGATGAAAGAAATAAAAGCTGAAATAAATCATTTATTCTGACATTTCACATTCTTAAAATAAAGTGGTGATCCTAACTGACCTAAGACAGGGAATTTTTACTAGGATTCAATGTCAGGAATTGTAAAACTGAGTTTAAATGTATTTGGCTACAGTGTATGTAAACTTCCAACTTTAACTGTATATGCCATTTAGTAGATGCTTTATTATTGCAAAAGAGTAAAACAAATTCAGACCTGCTACTTTTCAGTGTCACCCCTGATCAGTTTCACCTGTCCTCGTTATTGTCTCCACCCCCTCCAGGTGTCGCTTGTTTTCCCCAGTGTATTTATTCCTGTGTTTCCTGTCTCTCTGTGCCAGTTTGTCTTTTCCTGTACTCCTGCTTTGCTATTCTCTTTTTCCTAGTCCTCCCGGTTTTGACCCTTGCCTGTTCTGGACTCTGTACCCGACTGCGTGACCATTCGGCCTGCTTTGACCACAAGCCTTTCCACCACTCTGTACCTCCTGGACTCTGATCTGGRTTTGACCTTTTGCCTGTCCATMACTTTTCTCTTGCCTACTCCTTTTGGATTATTAAACATTGTAAGACTCCAACCATCTGCCTCCTGTGTCTTCATCTGGGTCTCGCCTTGTGTCATGATATTCAGAACTCCCCTGGAGTTTACATTGTTTCATGGTTCCCTGGAGAATAACCCTATGCCTCCCCACTGTCCCCACATATACCTCCCATCTGTCTTGTATCTGTTGCCACATTGGGAATGTCTGATGGGCACGGGTCTTCATTTACTGAGGAGGAGGAGGAAGAAGAAGAGGAGGAATAGCTAAGTGTGGTCAATGTTTTTAATCATCAAATGATAACACAAGACATCTGCTGCCAAGGCCACAGCGGCACTGGCCTGGCGTCACGTCGATGAGTATGCCAGGCTTCTGTAATTCGCACCAAGGAATTGCTTTATTCCTCTGTTCCTGCGTATTCACAGCTTAATCCCAATACATAACTCCCCTCCCCCCTGCATGCACACTTGAATAATCTTGTGTAAATACTGCTGTAGATACAGGTATTATCCTTAATCATCAAATGATAACACAAGACATCTGCTGCCAAGGCCACAGCGGCACTGGCCTGGCGTCACGTCGATGAGTATGCCAGGCTTCTGTAATTCGCACCAAGGAATTGCTTTATTCCTCTGTTCCTGCGTATTCACAGCTTAATCCCAATACATAACTCCCCTCCCCCTGCATGCACACACTCTTGATAATCTTGTGTAAATACTGCTGTAGATACAGGTATTATCCTGTATCTACAGCAGATTTTGT
>NC_036865.1:9869507-9885668 GCF_002910315.2 Salvelinus sp. IW2-2015 | reverse complement strand
TTTGAATTTTATTTGTATCACTCTTAAGGTTTCTCAATATCACTTTCAACCAGTCTTCACCCAGTTAAAGCTGGACTCTCCTCCCTTGAGTTTAGAGAGGATTTTCAAAGCAGGTGGACATATCTCTAACCTTATGACCACCTGATGTTTGAATAGTTTGTAGAAAGACAATTACTTGAATAAATCTTGGTTTGAATGATTACTCATAAGGTTCAATCTGTTGTTTAAACAACAATAAAAGCGATCACCCCGCCACTGGTGAAGAATGGMMCTGGAAAAATGTAACCACTCTCAAATGCTACAAACATATTGTGCTGTATTTAAACTAATGACAGGAACAATGAGGAAAGTTGGTCATAGGAGCAGAACCTTGGAATCTGCCTGTAAAATAATTTTTGGTGCGCCAGCACGGCACACTAGACTGCCACTTAATGACTGGTTCTTTTTTTTGTGTCCAGAAAGCATCGTTGACAGCGGTTGACTGTCAGTCTGGCCCAACATTCCCTAGCTGAGGCCCATTAATGAGTCTCTCCATAATTGACTTGATGATCTCTGTGTCTAATTAGCACACTTTGAAAAGGTGGGGAGAGAGGGAAGAGGGAATGAAGGAGAGATGGAGAGCGATCACCCTGGGATGGATTGAGTCAAACAGACAGGCTTTTGGCTGAGAAGATAATGGCAGCGTTGTGAGACTTTCTAACTGAAAGACTTTCTTTTTTGGGGGGTGAAGGCCGGGGGGGGTGCTTCCGTACAGTCCAACCCATACAGACAGGCCCAATGAGGCGACTATCCGGAAAATAGGGGTTCTCTACCATGTCCCCCTGCCTAGRCCCTTCACTGTGATGGAACATTGGAGGGGCCACCGCTCTATATAGATACTGTTTTAAGGGACATGTATGGCTACTGTATAGCAAAAAGGTAGAGGCCATTCATTTCATAAAGTTCATAGATCATGAATAAGAAAATAAAAAGATAAACGTAAAGCAATAGTTGAAAGGGACAGTTCTTTAAGTGTCCATTTAGAATGAGCATTTTGAATAGTTCATTCACATTGAGACTGGGAGCTGTCGGATCACTCACACCATATCACGTGTTATCTATTCCAGCACGGAACCCCATCCAGCTAGAATCTCTAAGCTTGCCACTCGCTGAAAAGCATAAAAGAACAGGACAACACGGAAGAATCAAGACCTGCTGTTTTGATTTTGAACATTCATTTTGTGGACTAAAGATCCGTTCAACTGAATACCCAACTCAAGGGTCCACTCAAAATGGCTACTCAATGGTTGAGTGAGTTTTTTTAAATGAGCTTTAAATGGCGCTAATATTTTGATTACCTAAAAGGTCTTGACATTTCCTGTGACCATCCAGATGATCAAATGAATACCTCCAGTCACACCTCAGCCGTAAGTAGCGACCCCGTAGCCACCATTGGATCTCTTCACCATTCAACTGAATACCCAACTCAAGGGTCCACTCAAAATGGCTGAGCTTCCAGTCTTTGAGTGTGTTTTTATCTGAGCATTTAATGGCTGGCATGGAGATTTTTGAGGTAGTAGAGAAAGCGGTAGTGGAGTACCAGGAGGAGATTTCCCGATCCAACGAGGAGAATAACTGGCTACGGAGACTGCTGCAGATCACATCGGAGATAAAGCTATGTAGAGAAGACTCCCTCTAGTTCTCTCTTGCTGTCTCTGAGGAGGAGGTTAACCCTGAGCAGCAGCACTATGATCAGGACTGGAGCCCCAGTCTGGTGCAGGAGGACCCAGAGCCCACACAGATTAAGGAAGAACAGGAGGAACTCATGACCTGTCAGGAGGAAGAACAGCTTAATGGGCTCTTTGACACCAAAGACTCCATATTCACTACTCCCTTTGTGAAAAGTGAATGTGATCAGGAGAACCCATTTCAGTCTTTGACTCTTCCCCAAACCCAGACTGTGGAGAACAGAGAGGGTTTTCGAGTTACTCTTAACCATTTAATTATCAAAMCTTTTGACACTGTGACCCACCTAAAGGGTCTCGACATTTCCTGTGGCCAATGTTCCCTCTAATTKTTTTCATCACTGAGCAGATTTCAGGTCTGCTGAGCGCAACGTCCGGTGTGCGTTTATTGTGAACACAGAGGTTGTACCTGCTTTAAGTTAGTTTTAACAGTGGTCAAGTAGGCTACTGTGGCTGATCATAATATAGATCTACCAGAGTGGCCTACCATCAAAAACAATGAAGAAAATGCATCCCATAACATTTTAACATGAAAATAGCTTTTCTATAGGTCATTCTACAGTAGTAGCCAATGCGTGGTGTTCAATGTATGCCTAAATTCCATCCGACTTTTGAAAAAAACATGCAGGGCTTGATATTAACTGAAAATGTTGTTGTGTTGTTTGATTCAAGAAACCACTTTACAAAATAYAATTCKTCATTATTCCCATACCATTATTATAGAAAATCAGGCAAATTATACTACCCTCTGCCTATTGGGTACTTAGCTTATTTGTCACGCCCTGACCATAGTTTGCTGTGTATGTTTCTATGTTTTGTTTGGTCAGGGTGTGATCTGAGTGGGCATTCTATGTTMTTTGTCTAGTTTGTCTATTTCTATGTGTTTGGCCTGATATGGTTCTCAATCAGAMGCAGGTGTTTGTCGTTGTCTCTGATTGGGAGCCATATTTAGGTAGCCTGTTTTGTATTGTGGTTTGTGGGTGATTGTTCCTGTTTCTGTGTTTGTTCACCATACGGGACTGTTTCGTGTTCGTTAGTTTATTCGTTATTTTGTTTGTTTGTTTGTTTCAAGTATCCTAAATAAATATGAATACTCACCACGCTGCGTATTGGTCCGATATCTCCTACTCCTCCTCAGACGAGGAGGACGAAGACAGCCGTTACATTATTCAAGCCTGTCTCAAAATACAACTCTGCCATTTTAAGACAAAAAAAGCTCTTTACCTGACTCGCTTTTCAAAGATGTCTAGAAATGCACACGTTTTGTGCTCATGTAGGAAGCAATCACTCCCCCATTGCTGACTACAAATGATCTATAACTGGGCTAATTACTCACTAGCTAGCAAAGGATATGAACAAATGTACGAARGTGTACACATCACTACATGTAGCTCTGACTTTGAACTCAAAACAAGCTCATCTACTTACGACTGCTCATGCTGTAAAAACAGTCCAGTTCAAAGTGAATGGCACAGATCCATATATGGCAATACTCTACTTGCATATAGGCCTACTGCAGCCCTGATTGTTTACGGTGCACTGGTCTGTGTAGAGTACGGGCCTGAGTCGTTCCTTTCAATGCAATAGAATCCTACTCTGATGCGTTCTGCCTACAACAAAATCTCTTGCYTAGTTTGTTTTGTATCGGTATGTTGCATTGGAAGTGGCTAATATTGCATTGATTCGATTAAAATTTCCACAGTAAAGGGAAATGTTCATAGTGGTAACAAACGGGGAAAACTCGAGAAAGTTAAGTGAAGTTCAATCTCATGATTCTCTGCACGGGCTGATATTTCTTCTGCGAGGCAGGCCCAGGGAGCTGTGCACCCGCGCACTAGTGCAACTTAGAGGGAACATTGCCTGTGACCCTCCTGATAATCACAACAATGCCTCCAGTCACAGGTCTGCCGTAAGCAGCGACCCAATAGGACTTGACATCAACCCACCACTCGATCTTGACCGATCCACCATTGGATCCCAACACACCATTGGATCCCAACACACCATTGGATSCCAACACACCATTGAGGAAACCAGCACTAAACCCAGGCCCACGACTAAAAAACCTTGCAGCTGCCTTGACTGTGGCGAATGCTGGCCAGCTGAAGATGCACTCAAGGATTCACGAAGAGGACAAACCATTTAAAACGTGGTGACCGTGGCAAAAGATTCAATAGCAAGAAGACCCAGAACAGGCATATACTGACTCACACAGGAGATAAAACTATTTAACTGTGCTGACTGTGGAAACAACTTCAAGAGGAAGGGTCACGTAACTGAACATAATGACTCACACAGTAGATACATTATTTTACTATAACTGTTCTGACTGTGGGAAAAGCTTCAGACACAAATTAAACCTGAACAGTCATGTACTGTTTATCCACAAAGAAAGAAAACATGCACGAAAATGGAAAGAAGAAAGAAAATGAAGACACAGAGATCATCTGTCAAGAGATGGGAACAAAAAGGCAGGATGTCAACACTGTGAGGAAAGAAAAGCAAGAACTCATTCTTGCTGTGGGTTTTGAATAAGTTGATGTTTTATACTGATGTAATTATCAAACTGTACCAAGTATTTTAGGAAACCATGAACCATTGTTTGAAGTCCAAGGAAATATTGGATCCAGCTGGTCGGCAAATAGAATTTTAGGGCCCTATTCAATCAAACTTTTGTGATTTCAGTCAATTGCAACAAAGGACTGCACKTTTTGGATCCATACACTCAAAACATTTACAAATTCATATAAATTCAAACATGGTAGAAGAATTCTACTTTGTATTAATCCCAGAGATGTACTTGTTAGTGAATTATATTATCAGTGATTTTTCTTGACGTAAAGTGCATATGAAAAGTATTATAGTGCTGTTCTGTTTCAAAGGCAGCCTTCATGCCAATATTGTTTTTGTTTTCTTACTTGACCTCATTCTAATGTTATGAAAGACAGTTGTAGTAGTACTCTCAGTTTGGATGTGGCCATACATTTCCTTATTGTTTCCTCAAATGCCAGTTCTATGTCCCAAATAGCATTTTGCATAGATAATTGTTATTCAGTCACTTTTAGAGTAAAATGGAGGTTAAGAGATTGCAAATTAGTGTATGTGTGTGCTATGTAGTTTATTTGTCAGATTGGCACGCGTACCAATTATGATTTGTGCGGTTGCTGCCTGGTGTTAAAGAAATGCCCCAGACATGGTGTCAGTACACTGTTAACCTTTAATCATTAGCAATTACTGCTAATGCCAGCAGACAGTGTGATTGTACCGTTTTGTATTGTATCGTGTTTGTGAGAAATATCCTGAGTATGTCATGTCTGGCTTGGCCTCACTTTAAGGGTGAGATTAGGAATATATAATGAGGGGAAACGCCCATTGGAAGACCGCACCCAGACTTCCAGACTACTAGGGGTCTTTAATCCCAGTCGAGGAGTTGTTTACATCACAGAATTAGGTTAATCTATCATGGGCTATTTGCATAAATGTGCATTTTTTTTTATAATTACTGGGACAAAGTCCGACTGTGGTGGGTTGATTTGCGGGTGGATGACGCGTGGCCAGACTGTTGTCTCCTGTGCCGTTGTCTCAGATAAACAATGGACCAGCAAAACAATTAACAACACAACCAAGAAGGCCTGTTGATCAGCATCCTTTGTGTTGGTGACCTCGGGCATTATCACCGCCTGGGAGGAGAATTATTGGGCTGCAATTACTGCTATCACTTACAATGCCCTTTAGACTAAATTATTTCAGTCATATACAGTACGGTCATAGGGTAGCAAAGTAGAATTCATGTGAGAAAATAACTATGTTAATTGTTTCATTGATTTAATTAAAAGGGTTTTATGATAATGTGCGAAAATATTGTGCTGTAAACATTGTTGTACTGCTTTGTTGTTATTTCTTCAAATCCATTAGTGCTTGTCATTGTTTTCAATTAACATTGTCCATTCATGTTTTTCAATCATTCTCTTAACCATGTAACCACTGTACAGTATGGGTGTTTTATTTATTAACTGTACAAATATAATTAGCAAGGTTGGAGATAATCTTATGTCATTTGTCATACTGTAGATATTTTGTGCCTTCTTTCACCTTAGCCACTATCTCCAACTATTTGAACTCCACCACACAATAAGATGACAGGAGCTAGTCTGAATATATATTGCACAAAACATGTTTGATCAGCATTTCCAATCACACTTGCTTATGCTTTAATACAAATTTACCATTAAACAAAATTAAGCTTTTTGTCTTTTTTTTTTACAGATGCACTGAACTGATTGCTTTTTCCTCCATTGATGTTCTGAAGTGTGTAAACTATGTTATCAATCAGCCTCACTGTCTTGTTCCCAGGTGGGTACTTAAAGGACAATGTCTCCATTCTCAATCAGCTTCCCAACGCTTTACCGTGACACCCCTTCCTAATTAACAATTCTGCAGCCCCCAGCTGAAAGACTATATACTTTGGTTGTACTGTTAGTGAAAAACTGAAAGGTCCGCACACTCTTTAAGCTCCCAATTCACTGCTTTATTAAATACGTTTCGATCTTCGTCATTTCGGATTGAAACGTAGTCAATAAAGAGTTGAATTGGGAGCTTCAAGAGTGTGTGGGCCTTTTGGTGTACTGTTGTTGTTGTCATTTGTATCAGGATAAGGTAAGACCCGGATGCAGACCATGTCGAAGTAACAATGTTTATTACAGCAACAGGGGCAAAGGTACAGGACGGCAGGCAGGCTCAGGGTCAGGTCAGGCAGAGGTCGGTAATCCAGAGACGGGGCAAAGGTACAGGACGGCAAGCAGGCTCAGGGTCAGGTCAGGGTCAGGTCAGGCAAACAAGTCGAACTGGCAACAGACAAACAGAGAACACAGGTATAAATACACAGGGGATAATGGGGAAGATGGGTGACACCTGGAGGGGGGTGAAGACAATCACAAAGACAGGTGAAACAGATCAGGGTATGACAATTTGTCTTCTTTCTTAGCATTAATAAGAATATATAGCCTTTACTGTAGATTAGAGTTTGTTATTCAGAGATGGGAAATAAAACTGTTGTTAAAATGAACATTTAATCGTTTTTTTTGTAGTTAAGAGCCTTTAATAAAGTGATTGACTTCATGTCTGATATGTTTTTGTACACACCCCGAAAAAATCATAATGGAAAATAAAAAGCAATCATTGAGGGTTGCATTGTTTATAATAGATAAAAATACAGTAATTTATATCTCATGTGAGAGCAAGAAGACAACAAAAATAATGTAATGTGGCCTAATGCCACCACCACACACGCTGTGACCTTTTGAGGATGGCCTCCCCTTATTGATGTTACAGAAAGGAGCTGCTTTTAACAGATGCAAACACCGCCCCCTTTTCAATCCATCATCAAGCTATCCAATGGAATTAAAGTGCCTATAGAAAGTCTACACCCCCTTGAAAATGTTTTAAAGCAAATTATGGACTCCTCTTTAAATCTGCGTATTCCTCCAAAGCTCAATTGTCCTGAGTCTGCACAACTCTGCCAGGACCTAGGATCAAGGGAGACACTCAAGTGTTTTAGTACTATATCTCTTGACACAATGAATTGAAAAATAATCATGGCCTCTAAACCTTCTAGCTGCATACTGGATCCTATTCCTACTAAACTACTGAAAGAGCTGCTTCCTGTGCTTGGCCCTCATATGTTGAACATAATAAACGGCTCTCTATCCACCGGATGTGTACCAAACTCACTAAAAGTGGCAGTAATAAAGCCTCTCTTGAAAAAGCCAAACCTTGACCCGGAAAATATAAAAAACTATCGGCCTATATCGAATCTTCCATTCCTCTCAAAAATTTTAGAAAAAGCTGTTGCGCAGCAACTCACTGCCTTCCTGAAGACAAACAATGTATACGAAATGCTTCAGTCTGGTTTTAGACCCCATCATAGCACTGAGACTGCACTTGTGAAGGTGGTAAATGACCTTTTAATGGCGCAGACCGAGGCTCTGCATCTGTCCTCGTGCTACTAGACCTTAGTGCTGCCTTTGACACCATCGATCACCACATTCTTTTGGAGAGACTGGAAACCCAAATTGGTCTACACGGACAAGTTCTGGCCTGGTTTAGATCTTACCTGTCGGAAAGATATCAGTTTGTCTCTGTGAATGGTTTGTCCTCTGACAAATCAACTGTACATTTCGGTGTTCCTCAAGGTTCCGTTTTAGGACCACTATTGTTTTCACTATATATTTTACCTCTTGGGATGTTATTCGAAAACATAATGTTAACTTTCACTGCTATGCGGATGACACACAGCTGTACATTTCAATGAAACATGGTGAGCCTCAAAATTGCCCTCGCTAGAAGCCTGTGTTTCAGACATAAGGAAGTGGATGGCGCAAACTTTCTACTTTTAAACTCGGACAAAACAGAGATGCTTGTTCTAGGTCCAAGAAACAAAAGGATCTCTGTTTAAATCTGACAATTATCTTGATGTTGTAAAGTCGTCTCAAATAAAACTGTGAGGACCTCGGCGTTACCTCTTGACCCTGATCTCTATTTTGACGAACATATCAAGACTGTTTCAAGGACAGCTTTTTTCATCTACGTAACATTGCAAAAATCAGAAATTTTCTGTCCAAAAATGATGCAGAAAAATTAATCCATGCATTTGTTACTTCTAGGTTAGACTACTGCAATGCTCTACTTTCCGGCTACCCGGATAAAGCACTAAATAAACTTCAGTTAGTGCTAAATACGGCTGCTAGAATCCTGACTAGAACCAAGAAATTTGATCATATTACTCCAGTGCTAGCCTCCCTACAACTGGCTTCTGTTAAGGCAAGGGCTGATTTCAAGGTTTTACTGTTAACCTATAAAGCGTTACATGGGCTTGCTCCTACCTATCTTTCCGAGTTGGTACTGCCGTACATACCTACACGTACGCTACGGTCACAAGACGCAGGCCTCCTAATTGTCCCTAGAATTTCTAAAGCAAACAGCGGGAGGCAGGGCTTTCTCCTATAGATCTCCATTTTATGGAATAGTCTGCCTACCCATGTGAGAGACGCAGACTCGGTCTCAACCTTTAAGTCTTACTGAAGACTTATCTCTTCAGTAGGTCATATGATTGAGTGTAGTCTGGCCCAGGAGTGTGAAGGTGAACGGAAAGGCTCTGGAGCAACGAACCGCCCTTGCTGTCTCTGCCTGGCCGGTTCCCCTCTCGCCACTGGATTTCTCTGCCTCTAACCCTATTACAGGGGCTGAGTCACTGGCTTACTGGTGCTCTTTCAGCCGTCCCTAGGAGGGTGCGTCACTTGAGTGGGTTGAGTTACTGACGTGATCTTCCTGTCTGGGGTTGCGCCCCCCTTGGTTTGTGGCTGTGGTGGAGATCTTTGTGGGCTATACTCGGCCTTGTCTCAGGATTGTAAGTTGGTGGTTGAAGATATCCCTCTAGTGGTGTGGGGGCTGTGCTTTGGCAGAGTGGTGGGTTATATCCTTCCTGTTTGGCCCTGTCCGGGGGTATCATCGGATGGGGCCACAGTGTCTCCTGACCCCTCCTGTCTCAGCCTCCAGTATTTATGCTGCAGTAGTTTATGTGTCGGGGGGCTAGGGTCAGTTGGTTATACCTGGAGTACTTCTCCTATCTTATCCAGTGTCCTGTGTGTAATTTAAGTATGCTCTCTCTAATTCTCTCGTTCTCTCTTCTTTCTCTCTTCTCGGAGAACCTGAGCCCATGACCATACGTCACGGCAAACCGGGCATGATAACTCCTTGCTGTCCCCAGTCCACCTGGCCTTGCTGCTGTTCCAGTTTCAACTGTTCTGCCTGCGGTTATGGAACCCCTACCTGTCCCAGACCTGCTGTTTTCAATTTCTAATGATCAGCTATGAAAAAGCCAACTGACATTTATTCCTGATTATTATTTGACCATGCTTGTCATTTATGAACATTTTGAAAATCTTTGCTCTCTCTAATTCTCCCTTCTTCTCTCTCTTTCTCTCTCTCGGAGGACCTGAGCCCTGGGACCGTGCGTCGGGGCTGCCGGGCGTGATGGCTCCTTGCTGTCCCAGTCCACCTGGCCTTGCTGCTATTCCAGTTTCAGGTGTTCTGCCTGCGGTTATGGAACCGCCACCTGTCCCGGACCTGCTATTTTCAACTCTTGATGATCGGCTAACTGAAAAAATTATTCATGATTATTATTTGACCATGCTTGTCACTTATGAACATTTTGAAACATCTTGCATTAGTTCTGTTATAATCTCCACCCAGCACAGCCAGAAGAGGACTGGCCACCCCTCATAGCCTGGTTCCTCTCTKGGTTTCTTCCTAGGTTTTGGCCTTTCTAGGGAGTTTTTCCTAGCCACCGTGCTTCTACACCTGCATTGCTTGCTGTTTGGGGTTTTAGGCTGGGTGTCTGTACAGCACTTCGAGATATTAGCTGATGTACGAAGGGCTATATAAAATAAACTTGATTTGATTTGATTTTACCTTTTTTACCTGTTGCATTAAAAAGTGGGAATGAAACAGATTTAGTTGTCATTTTTTAAATTGGTCTACKGAAAATACTCCATAATGTCAACGTGAAAAGAAAATTCTACGAATCTAATAACTACAACATAGTCGTAAAATACGCATTCATCTTCTTTGTTAAGGCAAGCCTAAATTAGTTCAGAAGTCAAGTTTGGTTTAACAGATCACATAAGTTATATGGACTCACACTGTGAAATAATAGGGGTTGACATTATTTTTTGTTATGACTACTCCTTCSTCTGTCTCCCATGCATACAAAATTCTAAAAGGTCGCTTAGTCAAGCATTGACTATCAAGCAGAGATTCAACTACAAAGACAAAGACCAGGGAGCTTCTCGAAAGCCTCATAAAGAAGGGCAGTTTGGTAACAATAACAAATCAGACATTGAATACATCTTTAKGCACGGTTAAGTGAATAATTATGCTGTGCATGATGTATTAAACCACCCAGACACATCAAAGATGCAGTCTTCCTTCTGAACTGAGCTGCAGGYCAGGAAGGAAACTGCTTAGGAATGTCACCATGAGGCCATTGGTGATTTTAAAACAGCTACAGAGTTCAATGGTTGTGATGGGAGAAAAGTGAGGATGGATCAACAACATTGTAGTGGCTCCACAATAATGACCAAAATGACAGAGTGAAAAGAATAACACAAAWATACGGAATATTCCAAAACATGCATATACAGTTGAAGTCGGAAGTTTACATACACTTAGGTTGGAATCATTAAAACTCGTTTTTCAACCACTCCACAAATTTCTTGTTAAACAAACTATAGTTTTGGCAAGTCAGTTAGGACACAAGTAATTTTTCCAAAAATTGTTTACAATTCCAGTGGGTCAGAAGTTTACATACACTAAATTATCTGTGCCTTTAAACAGCTTGGAAAATTCCAGAAAATAATGTCATGGCTTTAGAAGCTTCTGATAGGCTAATTGACATAATTTGAGTCAGATGGAGGTGTACCTGTCGATGTATTTCAAGGCCTACCTTCAAACTCAGTGCCTCTTTGCTTGACATCATGGGAAAATCTAAAGAAAAGAAATTGTAGACCTCCACAAGACTGGATCATCCTTGGGAGCAATTTCCAAACGCCTGAAGGTACCACGTTCATCTGTACAAACAATAGTACACAAGTATAAACACCATGGGACCACGCAGCCGTCATACGCCCCAGGAAGGATACACGTTCTGTCTCCTAGAGATTAATGTACTTTGGTGCGAAGAGTGCAAATCAATCCCAGAACAACAAGCAAGGAACTTGTGAAGATGCTGGAGGAAACAGGTACAAAAGTGTCTATATCCACAGTAAAACGAGTCCTCTATCGACATAACCTGAACGGCCGCTCAGCAAGGAAGAAGCCACTGCTTCCAAACCGCCATAAAAAAGCCAGACTACGGTTTGCAACTGCACATGGGGACAAAGATAGTTTTGGGAGAAACGTCTTCTGGTCTGATGAAACAAAAATAGAACTGTGAGGCCATAATGACCATCGTTATGTTTGGAGGAAAAAGGGGGAGGCTTGCAAGCCGAAGAACATCATCCCAACTTGAAGCATGGGGTGGCAGCATCATGTTGTGGGGGTGCTTTGCTGCAGGAGGGACTGGTGCACTTCACAAAATAGATGGCATCATGAGGAAGGAAAATTATGTGGATATATTGAAGCACATCTCAAGACATCAGTCAGGAAGTTAAACCTTGGTCGCAAATGGGTCTTCCAAATGGACATTAACCCCAAGCATACTTCAAAGTTGTGGCAAAATGGCTTAAGGAAAACAAAGTCAAGGTATTGGAGTGACCATCACAAAGCCCTGACCCTATAGAAGATTTGTAGGAATGGGCCAAAATTCACCCAATTTATTGTGGGAAGCTTGTGGAAGGCTACCCGAAATGTTTGACCCAAGTTAAACAATTTAAAAGCAATGCTACCAAATACAAATTGAGTGCATGTAAACTTCTGACCCACTGGGAATGTGATGAAAGAAATAAAAGCTGAATAAATCATTCTCTCTACTATTATTCTCACATTTCACATTCTTAAAATAAAGTGGTATCTTAACTGACACAAGACAGGGTATTTTTACTAGGATTAAATGTCAGGAATTGTGAAAAACTGAGTTTAAATGTATTTGGTTAAGGTGTATGTACATTTCCGACTTCAACTGTATATGCAACAAGGCACTAAAGTAATACTGCAAAAAAACAAGGCAAAGGAATACAACTTTTTGGCCTAAATGCAAAGCCTTATGTTTGGGGCAAACCCAACACATTACTGAGTAACTGCTTCCTTATTTTCAAGCATGGTGGTGGCTGCATCATGGTATGGGTATGCTTGACATCGGCAAATACTGGGGAGTTTTTCAGAATGAAAAGAAACAGGATGGAGCTAAGCGCAGGCAAAATCCTAGAGGAAAACCTGCTTCGGTTTGCTTTACACCAGACACTGGGAGAGGAATTCACCTTTCAGCTGGACAATAACCTACAACACAAGCCAAATCTACACTGGAGTTGCTTACCAAGAAGACAGTGAATGTTACTGAGTGGCCAAGTTACAGTTTTGACTTAAATCTGCTTGAAAATCTATGGCAAGGCCTGAAAATAATTGTCTAGCAATGATTAACAACCAATTTGACAGAGGTTGAAGAATTTAGAAAAGGATAATGGGCAAATGTTGCACAATCCAGGAGTGGAAAGCTCGTAGAGATTTACCCAGAAAGACTCACAGCTGTAATCGCCCTCAAAGGTGTTTCTAACACTCAGCGGGGTGAATAATTATCAAATCAAGGTATATTAGTGTTTTATTTTTCATCAATCTTACAAAAAAATAAGTTTGGATGTGGGTACGCAAACCCGCAAGCACATGCAGCCCCTCACGATGAGTTCAGATTATTTGTGATGGCTAAACTTCTAGATTTGCAAAGCGTCAACATCGGTTTTGATTGTATGATTTGTGCTTAACAGTGTTTAGGTTTAGTGCTCATCCAAAATCTACAAAAGTGTGTGTGTGTGTGTGTGTGTGTGTGTGTGTGTGTGTGTGTGTGTGTGTGTGTGTGTGTGTGTGTGTGTGTGTGTGTGTGTGTGTGTGTGTGTGTGTGTGTGTGTGTGTGTGTGTGTGTGTGTGTGTGCGTGCGTGTGCGTGTGCGTGTGCGTGTGTGTGGCATGGGGTGAGGTCGTATAAGCCGATGCTCACTTAAGCAACCTATTTTCAACATGGATTGTAATTATATCAAGGACAGGATTAATTGATTTGGGGAGATGAATAATATGTTCAGATTAAGGTTTTTAGATTCTTAGCCCTTCAGAGCTTTTATCCTGATCAGATTTCTGCTGGTTTACTCCTTTGTTTTCATCCTTTCACATCTTAACATTCTAAGGTTTCTCGATTATATCTGGTACTATTATATGCGACTTCTGTAAGCCATAAAAGCCTTGGTTTCATGCATGTTAACATTAGAAGCCTACTCCCTAAGTTTGTTTTTATTCACTGCTTTAGCACACTCTGCCAACCCGGATGTCCTAGCCGTGTCTGAATCCTGGTTTAGGAAGACCACCAAAAACCCTGAAATTTTCCATCCTTAACTATAACATCTTCCGACAAGATAGAACTGCCAAGGGGCGGTGTTGCAATCTACTGCAGAGATAGCCTGCAGAGTTCTGTCTTACTAACCAGGTCTGTACCCAAATAATTCGAGTTCTACTTTTAAAAATCCACCTTTCCAGAAACAAGTCTTCTCACCGTTGCCGCTTGCTATAGACCACCCTTTGCATCCAGCTGTGCCTGGACACCATATGTGAATTGATTGCCCCCCATCTTTCTTCAGAGCTCGTGCTGCTAGGTGACCTAAACTGGGACATGCTTAACACCCCAGCCTTCCTACAATCTAAGTTTGATGCCTCAATCTCACACAAATGATCAATGAACCCACCAGGTACAACCCCAAATCCGTAAACACGGCCACCCTCATAGATATCATCCTAACCAACTTACCCTCCAAATACACCTCTGCTGTTTTCAACCAACATCTCAGCGATCACTGCCTCATTGCCTGCATCTGTAATGGGTCTGCGGTCAAACGACCACCCCTCATCACTGTCAAACGCTCCCGAAAACACTTCAGCGAGCAGGCCTTTCTAATCGACCTGGCCCGGGTATCCTGGAAGGATATTGACCTCATCCGTCAGTAGAGGATGCCTGGTTATTCACCACCGATAAATCCACTAGAATTGAAATTTCGATAAGCATTTTCTACGGCTGGCCATGCTTTCCACCTGGCTACCCCTACCCCGATCAACAGCCCTGCACCCCCCACAGCAACTCGCCCAAGCCTCCCCATTTCTCCTTCACCCAAATCCAGATAGCTGATGTTCTGAAAGAGCTGCAAAATCTGGACCCCTACAAATCAGCCGGCTAGACAATCTGGACCCTCTCTTTCTAAAATAATCTGCCAAAAATTGTTGCAACCCTAATTACTAGTCTGTTCAACCTCTCTTTTGTATCGTCTGAGATCCCCAAAGATTGGAAAGCTGCCGCGGTCATCCCCTCTTCAAAGGGGAGAATACTCTAGACCCAAACTGCTATAGTCCCTATATCTATCCTACCCTGTGTCATGACGTTGGGCCTGGTGTAGTTTTATGACATTCGAAAATAACCTCTTCCCCCCTTTCCTCTTCCCTACTCTACTAATTTAGAATGCATGAGATATTGTATTTACGATAGCACAGCTTCGCCCCTTTGTTCCTCAGTCTTCCGCTCTTTAACTCAAACCCAGCCCTTTTCTTTGTGTAACAAGCTGTCATATCTGTTCCGCCCGCTAGGGACGTTTTCCTTTATGACGTAATTTGTAATCAAGGTATGATTCATTCCGTGTATATGTAATTCTGTGTGATTTAGTTAGGTATTTAGTAAATAAAATAATTAAACCCAATTTTGTATTGCTGATTCAACTTGTTAGCCAGGGTTCGTGAAGATAACCAAGAATTTAACAACTTTCAGATGAGACTGAAATAAGGGTGACGATTAATATTGACTGCTATTGATGTAAAATATTACTAGGTTTTAAGAGTTTATTCGGAAGATAACAGCTCTTATAAATATTATTCGTGGTGCCCCTCCTCTCTAGTTAATTACATTTACATGATTAGCTCAATCAGGTAATATTAATTACGGAGAAAGTATTTTAGCATGTCATAAACTTAATCCGGCATAGCAAACACGACACCTGCCTTTCTAAGGTCTTCGAAAGCCAAGTTATCAAACAGATTACTGACCATTTCGAATCCCACAGTACTTTCTCCGCTATGCAATCTGGTTTCAGAGCTGGTCATGGTGCACCTCAGCCACGCTCAAGGTCGTAAACGATATTCATAACCGCCATCGATAAGAGACATTACTGTGCAGCCGTATCATGCGACTGGCCAAGGCTTTCGACTTCTGTCAATCAACGCATTCTTTAATCGGCAGACTCAACAGCTGGCTTCTCAAATATTGTGCCTCGCCTAGTTCACCAACTACGTCTCTGATAGAGTTCAAAGTGGTGTCCAAAATCGGAGGGCCTGTTTGTCCGGACCCGCTGGCAGTCTCTATGGGGGTGCCACAGGGTTAAATTCTCGGGCCGACTCTCTTCTCCTGTATACATCAATGATGTCGCTCTTGCTGCTGGTGATTCTCTGATCCACCTCTACCAGACGACACCATTCTGTATACCTCTAGCCCTTTGTACACTGTGTTAACTAACCTCCAGATGAGCTTCAATGCCATACAACTCTCCATCCGTGGCCTCCAACTGCTCTTAAATGCAAGTAATCTAAATGCATGGTATCCAACGGATCGCTGCCCGCACCTGCCTGCCTGTCCAGCATCACTACTCTGTAAGGTTTGACTTAGAATATGTGGACAACTACAAATACCTCAAAAGCAGGTTCAC
>NC_036865.1:9791172-9869482 GCF_002910315.2 Salvelinus sp. IW2-2015 | reverse complement strand
TAACCATAAAAGCCTTGGTTTCATGCATGTTAACATTAGAAGCCTACTCCCTAAGTTTGTTTTATTCACTGCTTTAGCACACTCTGCCAACCCGGATGTCCTAGCCGTGTCTGAATCCTGGTTTAGGAAGACCACCAAAAACCCTGAAATTTCCATCCTTAACTATAACATTCCGACAAGATAGAACTGCCAAAGGGGCGGTGTTGCAATCTACTGCAGAGATAGCTGCAGAGTTCTGTCTACTAACCAGGTCTGTACCCAAATAATTCGAGCTTCTACTTTTAAAAATCCACCTTTCCAGAAACAAGTCTCTCACCGTTGCCGCTTGCTATAGACACCCTTTGCATCCAGCTGTGCCCTGGACACCATATGTGAATTGATTGCCCCCCATCTTTCTTCAGAGCTCGTGCTGCTAGGTGACCTAAACTGGGACATGCTTAACACCCCAGCCTTCCTACAATCTAGTTTGATGGCCTCAATCTCACACAAATGATCAATGAACCCACCAGGTACAACCCCAAATCCGTAAACACGGCCACCCTCATAGATATCATCCTAACCAACTTACCCTCCAAATACACCTCTGCTGTTTTCAACCAACATCTCAGCGATCACTGCCTCATTGCCTGCATCTGTAATGGGTCTGCGGTCAAACGACCACCCCTCATCACTGTCAAACGCTCCCGAAAACACTTCAGCGAGCAGGCCTTTCTAATCGACCTGGCCCGGGTATCCTGGAAGGATATTGACCTCATCCCGTCAGTAGAGGATGCCTGGTTATTCACCACCGATAAATCCACTAGAATTGAGAATTTCGATAAGCATTTTCTACGGCTGGCCATGCTTTCCACCTGGCTACCCCTACCGCGATCAACAGCCTGCACCCCCCACAGCAACTCGCCCAAGCCTCCCCATTTCTCCTTCACCCAAATCCAGATAGCTGATGTTCTGAAAGAGCTGCAAAATCTGGACCCCTACAAATCAGCCGGGACTAGACAATCTGGACCCTCTCTTTCTAAAATAATCTGCAAAATTGTTGCAACCCTTATTACTAGTCTGTTCAACCTCTCTTTTGTATCGTCTGAGATCCCCAAAGATTGGAAAGCTGCCGCGGTCATCCCCTCTTCAAAGGGAGAGATACTCTAGACCCAAACTGCTATAGTCCCTATATCTATCCTACCCTGTGTCATGACGTTGGCCTGGTGTAGGTTTATGACATTCGAAAATAACCTCTTCCCCCCTTCTCTCCTACTTCCCTATCTAATTTAGAATGCATGAGATATTGTATTTACGATAGCACAGCTTCGCCCCTTTGTTCCTCAGTCTTCCCGCTCTTTCACTCAAACCCAGCCCTTTTCTTTTGTGTAACAAGCTGTCATATCTGTTCCGCCCGCTAGGGACGTTTTCCTTTATGACGTAATTTGTAATCAAGGTATGATTCATTCCGTGTATATGTAATTCTGTGTGATTTAGTTAGGTATTTAGTAAATAAATAATTAAACCCAATTTTGTATTGCTGATCAACTTGTTAGCCAGGGTTCGTGAAGATAACCAAGAATTTACAAACTTTCAGATGAGACTGAAATAAGGTGACGATTAATATTGACTGCTATTGATGTAAAATAATTACTAGGTTTTAAGAGTTTATTCGGAAGATAACAGCTCTATAAATATTATTTCGTGGTGCCCCTCCTCTCTAGTTAATTACATTACATGATTAGCTCAATCAGGTAATATTAATTACGGAGAAAGTATTTTAGCATGTCATAACACTTAATCCGGCATAGCCAAAGACACGACACCTGCCTTTCTAAGGTCTTCGAAAGCCAAGTTATCAAACGAGATTACTGACCATTTCGAATCCCACAGTACTTTCTCCGCTATGCAATCTGGTTTCAGAGCTGGTCATGGGTGCACCTCAGCCACGCTCAAGGTCTAAACGATATCATAACCGCCATCGATAAGAGACATTACTGTGCAGCCGTATTCATCGACTGGCCAAGGCTTTCGACTTCTGTCAATCACGCATTCTTTAATCGGCAGACTCAACAGCTGGCTTCTCAAATAATTGCCTCGCCTAGTTCACCAACTACTCTCTGTAGAGTTCAGTGTGTCAAATCGGAGCCTGTTTTCCGGACCGCTGGCAGTCTCTATGGGGGTGCCACAGGGTTAAATTCTCGGGCCGACTCTCTTCTCTGTATACATCAATGATGTCGCTCTTGCTGCTGGTGATTCTCTGATCCACCTCTACCAGACGACACCATTCTGTATACCTCTAGCCCTTCTTTGTACACTGTGTTAACTAACCTCCAGATGAGCTTCAATGCCATACAACTCTCCATCCGTGGCCTCAACTGCTCTTAAATGCAAGTAAATCAAATGCATGGTATCCAACCGATCGCTGCCGCACCTGCCGCCTTCCAGCATCACTACTCTGTACGGTTCTGACTTAGAATATGTGGACAACTACAAATACCTAGGTGTCTGGTTAGACTGTTAAACTCTCCTTCCAGACTCACATCAAAATCTCCCAATCCAAAATTAAATCTAGATATGGCTTCCTATTCGCACATAAAGCATCCTTCACTCATGCCTGCCAAAACATACGTCGTAAAACTGACCATCCACCATCCTCGACTTTTGCGATGTCATTTACAAAATAGCCTCCAACAATCTACTCAAACAATTGGATGCAGTCTATCACAGTACCATCCGTTTTTTCACCAAAGCCCCATAACAACTCACCACTTCGACCTGTTACACTCTCGTGGGCTGGCCCTTGCTTAATACTCCCGCCAAACCCACTGGCCCAGGTCATCTACAAGTCTCTGCTAGGTAAAGGCCCGCTTTATCTCAGCTCACTGGTCACCATAGCAGCACCCACCCGTAGCATGCGCTCCAGCAGGTATGTCTCACTGGTCACCCCCAAAGCCAATTCTTCCTTTGGCCCCTCTCCTTACAGTTCTCTGCTGCCAAAGGCTGGAACAAACTGCAAAAATCACTGAAGCTGGAGACTCATATCTCCCTCACTAGCTTTAAGCACCAGCTGTCAGAGCACTCACAGATCACTGCACCTGTACATAGCCCATCTGTAAAATATCCCATTCCAACTACCTCATCCCCATACTGTATTTATTTATTTATCTTGCTCTTTGCACCCCAGTATCTCTACTTGCACATTCATCTTCTGCACATCTACCATTCCATGTTTAATGCTATATTGTAATTACTTCGCCACCATGGCCTATTTATTGCCTTACCTCCCTTATCCTACCCATTTGCACACACTGTATAAACTTTTTTCTACTGTATTATTTACTGTATGTTTGTTTATTCCATGTGTAACTCTGTGTTGTTGTATGTGTCGAACTGCTTTGCTTTATCTTGGCCAGGTCGCAGTTGTAAATGAGAACTTGTTCTCAACTAGCCTACCTGGTTAAATAAAGGTGAAATAAAAAATTAACTTCCCCAAGGTTTGGAAGGCGGCTCATGTACTCCCCCTTCACAAGGGGGTGACCCATGGGACCTAAATAACTTTTGCCCTATTTTAAAACTTTTTGTCTGGCTAATATTAGAATCCTTGATTTATTCTCAAGCTAAGGAATCTATCTTTCTTATCTATGAAACGTATTCTAAATGTACTTCAGTCGGGTTTTAGACCAAGTCAAAGCACTATCTCTGCTGCATCCCTAGTTATAAATTTAGGGGTTAACTGTATGGATTAAAGGCAACATTGTGCTGCCCTCTTCATTGACATTGTCAAAGTCCTTTGATACTGTTGATCACTCACTGCTATTTCAGAGGCTTTCCTCAATTGGCCTAGACCAGGCTGCATGTAACTGGTTTAAAAATGACTTGACASATAGAACTCTATGTGTATCTACTGATGGTGTTTAATCAGGTTTTCTGGACATAACGAAAGGTGTCCCACAGGGGTCGATTCTGGGTCCTGTATTGATTACTGTTTACATTAACAATATTGTCTTGTCTTTAAAAAATTGTAACCTGCACTTGTATGCCGATGATACTGTTGTGTATGCTATTGCCCCACAGTTGGRCAGGCTCTACCTGAACTACAGTCTCCCTTCATTTTTTTTACAGAAAAACTTTATTGACCTGAATTTATTTTTGAATGCASGTAAAACTAAGTATATGTTGTTCTCTAGAGCACATAAAAATAACTCTGATTTAAGCATATGGTACTTTGGATGGTGTCCATATTGATTGTGTCATTGCTTACAAATATCTGGGCATCTGGAAAGATAAAAAGTTGTCGTTTCAAAAGCACATTGATAAGTTAGTTAAGAAGCTGAGAATAAAAATGTGCTTCTTCTATAGAAATAGTTAATTCCTCTCGCTAAGCAGTATAAAGCAGATTATTCAGTCAATGTTCTTACGGGTCCTAGACTGTAGCGACATCATCTATATGAACGCTGGTGCCACTTCATTAAAGCTGTTAGATGCAGTATATCATAGCGCACTGAGCTTTTATGAGCGACAAGTTTAGTACTCATCACTGAATTCTATACCAGAGAGTTAGTTGTCCCTCTTTGATGTCACTTGGGTTGATACATGTTTTCATTTATTAAGCTTGTTTACAAAAACTCCCACTGTAACTAACATCATTACTAACCCTTAGTAACCCTTAGGAGTGAATGTTATTTATAATAGGGTTACATGAGAAAATTGACTTTTGAAATGAAAATGGACGGCCCTTCCTTCAACATGGCCAGAAGGTTGTAGATTCGCAGAACTGTTCACGTTCCTGACCTGTTTTCTCTTGTTTTGTATGTCTTTATTGGTCAGGGCGTGGAGTGTTGTGGGCCAGTCTATGTTTTCTATTTCTATGTTGGGTTTTGTGTTCGGCCTGGTATGATTCTCAATATAGAGACAGGTGTGTATCTTTTCTCTGATTGAGAGTCATACTAAGGGCAGCCAGGGTTTCACGGGTTTTGTGGGTGTTTGGTTCCTGTGTTAGCGTTTGGGCCACAAGGACTGTTGCAGGTTAGTCACGTTTGTTGTTTGTTATTTGTAGTGTTTGTTGGTTTGCGCATTAAATCATGAATACCTCCTACTCCGCATCCTTGGTCCATCATGCTCCTCCTCGTCTGAGGAGGAGAACGACATTGACAAGCCCGTTACAGAAACACCCACCAACCAGGACCAAGCGGATTGGAGAAGAAGGCAGGAACAAAAGAGCAATGGAGAGAAGAGGAAGGACATGGGAGCAATTACTCAACCACGGAGAAGGACCCTGGCTAAAGGTGGGGAGAGGAATCGCCGCCTCGTGGCGAGGAGGGAAGGACAGGAGGCAGCAAGCCCAGGAGCAGCGCGTGTGGTATGAGGAGTGCACCAGCACATAAAGAGAGGCTAGGAAGCCCGAGAAGGCTCACCCAAAAATTTCTTGGGGGGGGAAAAGGGCAGTGTGGCGAAGACCGGGTTGGTTACCAGCCAACCCCGGGCTTACGTGGAGTGAATGAGGCGTCGTACTGGTCAGACACCGTTGTATGCAGGTTAAAGCGCACGGTTGTCGCCCAGTACGCGTGCTTAGCCAGTCGCGGCTATTCCACCTTTGCCGCACCCTGGAGGGCCTAGGTTGGGCATCGAGCCGGAGTGTGCATTAAAGCCGGCCCAACGTATCTGGCCTCCAGTACGTCTCCTCGGGCCGGCGTACATGGCACCAGCCTAAGGTGTATGTCCCCGGTTCGCCGCATAGCCCAGTGCGGCTATTACCACCTCGCCGCACGGACAGGGTACGGGGACCATTCAAACTGGTAAGGTTGGAGAGGCTCCGGTGCTCAAGAGCACGTTGTCCTCCCTTCACGTCCGGCATATCCGGCGCCACCTTCACCGCCCCAGCCCCAGATACCACCAGTGCCCTACACCACGCCACCAGGCTCAGTGCATCTCCAGAGAGCCCTGTTCCTCCTCCCCGCACTCCCCTGCAGGTGCGTGCCCTCCAGCCCGGTACCTCCAGTTCCGCACCACGCATCACCCATTGTGCGTCTCAGCCGGCCAGAGTCTGCCGTCTGCCCAGCCGGTGCCTGAACTGCCCGTCTGCCCAGCGGGTGCCTGAACTGGCCCGGCTGCCCAACGCGCTTCTGAGCCATCGTGTCTGCCCAGCGCCGTCGTAGCATCTGTCTGCCCAGCGCCGTCCTGAGCCATCCGTCTGCCAAGCGCCGTCTGAGCCATCCGTCCTGCCCCAAGCGCGTCGAAGCCATCGCGTCTGCCCAACGCCTCTGAGCCATCCGTCTGCCCAACGCCGTCTGAGTCACCGTCTGCCAACGCCGTCTAGCCATCCGTCTGCCAAGCGCGTCTAGCCATCCGTCTGCCAAGCGCCATCTAGCGCGGCATCCCGGTCCAACGAGGCCATTAGAGCCGCCCCTTCTGTCCCGGAAGCCGGTTGCAAGAAGCCGTCCCGTCGAAAGTCAGTGCCCGCGCGACTACGAGACGCGACCGTCAGTCAGGAGCGCGCCGAACGGCGTCCCGTCGTCAGAGCCGCACAGTAGACGCCAGCCAATCAGGAGCTCAGACCATAGACGCCACCGCGCACAAGCCTCAAGAACAGAAAACCGACCCGTCAGAACGTCCAACCAGCTACAGAAAGCCTGCCAGACGCATGAACCCATGTCAGGCCATCGTGCAAGAGCCGCCAGCCAGTCAGGAGATGCGCTGCTCAGAGGACGCCAGCATTTCGGAGGAGGCCGCCCAGACAACGACCAGACCAGCCCAGGACTGGCCAGAGACGCCCAAGCCACATCAGGACGCCAGGAGACGCCAGCCATATCCAGGAGCTGCCAGAAGACCCGACAGTCATGAGCTGCCCACAGTGCGAGGATAACTACAGGATTCAGCTTACCAGCCTCTAGCGTTTTACTAACCAAATCAAACTAGTTGTCACATGAGCTGCCCTACAGGTCATGAAAGCTCCCTACCTACCGTCCATCGAGACTGCTCACCACTCAGTCAGATCGAGACATGCCCTCAAGTCATAGCAGCTACACCTTGCTCATTATGAGTCTCACACATCTCAGTCATGAGTCATTTGCCCGTCCAGTCATGCAGCGCTGCGCACTCCGTCATAAAGCTGCACCCTACAAGGGCATCGAGTCTCATAGAACCACATACTAAGTGCAATGAGCCTGCCAGTCCCAACCCAACACTCACGCCCTGTACCGAGACTGCCCCCTATATCCCAGGAGCTGACCCACCCCTATACTCACGCGAGCTAGCCGCCACCATAGTGATCAGGAGCATGCCGCCCCTTATCCCGGATACATAGCCAGCCCCTCCTCTCCCGACGCTTGACAGCGCCCTGATCCGGACGACTGCCGCACCTCGGTCCCGGTGCTGCCCTCGCACCACATACTCCGATGCTGCCCCTACGATCTTAGGTGGGTTGAGTGTGGTAGCGTGATGGTCATGTTGGGGGGATACAGTGCTAAGCAGGCCACCGGGTGAGAGCCTGAGCTCCTTATGCGTGAGGTGCGTGCCGACACTCCGCCCAGAGCCCAGCACCCTGATAGCCGACCAGCTCTCCACTCCCGCTCCGTATCCCCCCCCCCTAAAGTTGCAGACTGCACCCACCCCAAACTCAACCCACCTAACCTCCCCTAAGATGCTTTGATTGCTGGTCGCCCGGGTCGCACCTTAAAAGGGGGGGTTGCCGTCAGCGTTCCCATGGAAACCTGTTTTCTCTTGTTTGTAATGCTTTATTGGTCAGGGCGTGAGTGTGGGTGGGCAGTCTATGTTTTCTATTTCTATGTGGGTTTTGTCTGTTCGGCCTGGTATGATTTCTCAATTACGAGACAGGGTTTGTATCGTTTGTCTCTGATTGGCAGTCATACTAAGCAAGCCAGGGTTTCACTGCGTGTGTTGTGGGTGTTTGTTTCCTGTGTTTAGCGTTTGGGCCACACAGGATGTTGCAGTTAGTCACGTTTGTTGTTTTGTTTTATTTGTAGTGATTTGTTGGCCTTTGCCATTTAAAATCATGAAATAACCTCCTACTCCGCAATCTTGTCCATCCAGCTCCTCCTCGGTCTGAGGAGGAAACGACATTGACAAGCCGTTACAAGACACATGAAGAATAACGTTTCATTTATAGTAAAAGCATTGCGTGAATCTATTATTGTATTTGCCTGTCCAACTTTTGATTGTTGCGTTTCATAAATATTTCATGCAATGWTTTTTAATAGCACACAAATGTAGAAATGACTAGCTAAGAATGAACAGATAGACTAATGTGTTCATCATATCATATTTCAAATCTGTGTGTCTTGTTTGCAATGAAACTGTCCCTGTTTGCAAATAATTAAATCTGAGAAGTCATTAGCATGGTACTGTCACGACTTCCGCCGAAGTTGGTGCTTCTCCTTGTTCGGGCGACGTTCGGCGGTCGACGTCACCGGCTTTCTAGCTGCCACTGATCTACATTTCTTTTTCTATGTTGTTCTGTCTTGATTGTACACACCTGGTTCCCATTACTTTATAATTTATTCCCTATTTAACCCTCTGGTTCCCACATGGTTTTGTGCGTGTTTGTTCTTTGTTTAGTGTTCAAGACTTCTGTGAGCTGGTGTGTTTTTCCCTGCGTGGAAATCATTGTTGTTTCTTTTCGAATAAAGTACATATTTTACTCAGTTATGTGTCCTGCGCCTGACTCCATCCTAACCGCTGCACACTGACACTTGACAGGTACTTACTTTCAAAAGTTATCCCTACCTTTCCACCCCAGACATACAGTGCATTCAGAAAGTGTTCAGACCCCTTCCCTTTTGCCACTTTTTTACGTTACAGCCTTATTCTAAAATTGATTAAATAAAACATTTTCCTCATCAATCTACACACAATATTCCATAATGACAAAGTGAAAACAGGCTTTTAGATTATTTAGCAAATGTAAATTAAAAACTGATACCTTTTGTATTCAGACCTTGCTGCGAGACTCAATATTGAGTTCAAGTGCATCCTGTTTCTATTGATCATCCTTGAGATGTTTTCTACAACTTGTTTGGAGTCCATCTGTGGTAATTCATTGTTTGGAAAGGTACACACCTATCTATATTATGTCTCAGAGTTGACAGTGAAGTCAGAGCAAAAACCAAGCCATGAGGTTGAAGGAATTGTCTGTAGAGCTCCGAGACAGGATTGTGTCGAGGCACAGACTTGGGGAACGGTACCAAAATATTTCTGCAGCATTGAAGGTCCCAAACGAGCAATCGGGGGAGAAGGGCCTTGGTCACGGAGATGACCAAGAACCGATGGTCACTCTGACAGAGCTCCAGAGTTCCTCCGTGGAGATGGAAGAACCTTCCAGAACGTTCCAGAAGGACAATCATCTCTGCAGCACTCCACCAATCAGGTCTTTATGATAGAGTGGCCAGATGGAAGTCACTCCTCAGTAAAAGGCACATGACAGCCCGCTTGGAGTTTGCCAGAAGGTACCTAAAGGACTCTTAGACCATGAGAAACAAGACTCTCTTGTCTGATGAAACCAAGATTGAACTATTTGGCCTGAAATGCCAAGCAACACATCTGAGTAAACCTGGCACCATCCCTACGTGAAGCATGGTTGTGGCAGCGTCAGGCTGTGGGGATGTTTTTTCAGCTGCAGGGACCGGAGACTAGTCAGGATCGAGGGAAAGATGAACGGAGCAAAGTACAGAGAGATCCTTGATGAAAACCTGCTCCAGAGTGCACAGGACCTCAGACTGTGGTGAAGGTTCACCTTCCAACAGGAAGACAACCCTAAGCACACAGCCAAGACAATGCAGGAGCGGCTCGGACAAGTCTCTGAACGTCCTTGAGTGGCCCAACCAGAGCCGGACTTAAACCCGTTCGAACATCTCTGGAGAGACCTGAAAATAGCTGAGTAGCAACGCTCCCCTCCAACCTGATAAGAGCTTGAGAGGATCTGTAGAGAAGAATGGGAGAAACTCCCCAAATAAAGGTGTGCCAAGCTTATTAGCATCATACCCAAGTAGACTCCAGCTTCATCGCTGCCAAAGGTGCTTAAGAAAGTACTGAGTAAAGGTCTGAATACTTTTTATTTTATACATTTGCGGTTTTTGCTTTGTTATTATGGGTATTGTGTGAAGATGATGAGGATTTGTTTTTTAAACCATTTTAGAATAAGCTGTAACGTAACAAAATGTGGAAACGTCAAGGGGTCTGAATACTTTCGAATGCACTGTATTAGGCCAACCGATGCAGCTTTAACTGCTGGCTACTCCTTCCATGGCTTAACCCAACATGGGTCACAAGTGTTTCCCTAAAAGCTGTTTGGGTTTAAACATATTCTATTGTACAGAAAGTGAATAGCTTAATCAATTGATCAAGACAGAATTAGATTAAATCCCAGCTCTATTTTTTGTCTCCTCGGCTATAGAAGGTTGTAGCTCAGCCTCTGACTGTCAAAGAAATGAAACAATGATATCCCCATATGCATTTGAGGTCAGGTCTTTCCCGGGTATTTTACAGTTTGTTTCAGGCATAAAGTATCGCGGACCAAAGGGCTGTTATATTATTTTATTTTATTCAAAATCTTAATGTTTGATGTGTTGGTGCCCTAGTGTAATTCAGAAAGCTGATTGAGACCTTATTGCTGATGAATGTGTTTGTTTTATGACCATGTTTACTTTCTGCTTGCATTTTGCATTGTATTCTGATATGTGTATTTTTGTAATTTCTGTAATTCAGGGCTCATCTGTAAAAGAGACATTGGTCTCAGTATGAGTCCCTGATAAAAAAAGAAGGGTTAATTAAGCAATAAGAGACTAGGGGGTGTGGTATATGGGCAATATACCACGGCTAAAGGCTGTTCATATGCACAACGCAACACGGAGTGACTGGACACAGCCCTTAGCGCGCGTATATTGGCCATATATCAAGATACTGAGACAACAAATCAGGAAGAGAACAGCAGTGGCATAAGAGACTGTCCTGATGCAGAGGCAACGAGATCAGGGAGGGAAAAGCAGTGGCATAAGAGACTGTCCTGATGCAGAGACAACGAGATCAGGAAGGAATAGCAGTGGCATAAGAGACTGTCCTGTGCAGACACAACAAGATCAGGAAGAGAACAAGCAGTGGCATAAGAGACTTGTCCTGGTGCAGACACAACAAGATCAGGAAGAGAACAGCAGTGTCATAAGAGACTGTCCTGGTGCAGAGACAATGAGATCAGGAAGAGAACAGCAGTGTCATAAGGAACTGTCCTGGTGCAGAGACAAGAGAACAGGAAGAGAACAGCAGTGTCATAAGAGACTGTCCTGGTGCAGAGACAACGAGATCAGGAAAGAGAACAGCAGTGTCATAAGAGACTGTCCTGGTGCAGAGACAACGAGATCAGGAAGAGAACAGCAGGGCATAAGAGACTGTCCTGATGCAGACACAACAAGATCAGGAAGAAGAACAGCAGTGCAATAGAGACTGTCCTGATGCAGAGACAACGAGATCAGGAAGAGAACAGCAGTGGCATAAGAGACTGTCCTGATGCAGAGACAACGAATCAGGAGGGAACAGCAGTGCATAAGAGACTGTCCTGAGCAGAGACAACAAGATCAGGAAGAGAACAGCAGTGCATAAAGAGACTGTCCTGATGCAGAGACAACGAGATCAGGAGAGAAACAGCAGTGTCATAAAGACTGTCTGATGCAGAGACAACAAGATCAGGAAGAGAACAGCAGTGGCATAAGAGACTGTCCTGATGCAGAGACAACAAGATCAGGAAGAGAACAGCAGTGGCATAAGAGACTGTCCTGATGCAGAGACAACGAGATCAGGAAGAGAACAGCAGTGCATAAGAGGACTGGTCCTGATGCAGAGACAACGAGATCAGGAAGGAACAGCAGTGGCATAAGAGACTGTCCTGATGCAGAGACAACAAGATCAGGAAGAGAACAGCAGTGTCATAAGAGACTGTCCTTGCAGAGACAACAGATCAGAAGAGAAGCTGTGTCATAAGAGACTGTCCTGATGCAGAGACAACAAGATCAGGAAGAGAACAACAGTGGCATAAGAGACTGTCCTGATGCAGAGACAACGAGATCAGGAAGGGAACAGCAAGTCATAAGAGACTGTCCTGATGCAGAGACAACAAGATCAGGAAGAGAACAGCAGTGTCATAAGAGACTGTCCTGTGCAGAGACAACAAGATCAGGAAGAGAACAGCTGTGTCATAAGAGACTGTCCTGATGCAGAGACAGACGAGATCAGGAAGAGAACACAGCAGTGCATAAGAGACTGTCCTGTGCAGAGACAACGAGATCAGGAAGAGAACAGCAGTGTATAAGAGACTGTCCTGATGCAGAGACAACAAGATCAGGAAGAGAACAGCAGTGTCATAAGAGACTGTCTGATGCAGAGACAACGAGATCAGGAAGAGAACAGCAGTGTCATAAGAGACTGTCCTGATGCAGACACAACAAGATCAGGAAGAGAACAGCAGTGTCATAAGAGACTGTCCTGATGCAGAGACAACGAGATCAGGAAGAGAACAGAAATAAAGTTATGTGTGGAGCCTCCTGAGTGGCGCAGAGGTCTAAGGCCACACACGCTGTGATCTTTTGAGGATGGCCACCTGTTATTGGTGATGATTACAGACAGGAGCTGGTTTTAACAGATGCAAGCACAGCCCCTTTTTCAATCCATCATCAAGCCATCCAATGGAATTAAACGTTGCTGTGCTTACAGAACACATGCAATTAATTACAAAACCAAAAACCGAGAAACCCTTAGAATGTTAAGATGTGAAAGGACGATAACAATTAAATAAACCAGCAGAAATCTGGATCAGGATAAAAGCTCTGAAGGGCTAAGAATCTAAAAACCTTAATCTGAACATATTATTCATCTCCCCAAATCAATGCATCCTCTTCTTGATATAATTATAATCCATGTTGGAAATAAATTAAATATGACATAGTTTGCTCAAGTGAGCAGCGGCTTATACGAGTTCACCCCATGCCAAACTCCCGCCCGCACACACACGCACACGCACACACACACGCACACGCACACACACACACACACACACACACACACACTTTTGTAGATATTGGATGAGCACTAAACCTTAACACTGTTAAGCACAATTTTTATTATCATACAATCAAAACCGATGTTGACACTTTGTATACCCTTTGTAAATCTGCACAAGCTTAGCAATCATTGTAGATTAATCATTGTTTCATTATGATTTTACAGAAGATTATACTGTACTTGAATGGAAATGAATAAAAAATGGATTAAACAATTCATTTTGCACTCGATTAATGTGCACAGTAAGGGGATGGGGAGTGTGGATGTGTGTGTGTATGTGTATGTGCACGCTTGCTTGCATATGTGTGTTATGTGCAACCCAGTGTGCTTTAAGTGAGGTTGGCACAACTATAACATCTGCTTCGTCTTAAGATCCTGCTCTTATCATGTCCAGATTCTAAGTGGCCAYGTTTCCTGGAGATAAAGATTGCTGSAAGTGTAGTCTCGGGGACTACAAGATTGGCACACCTGTATTTGGGGAGTTTCTCCCATTCTTCTCCGCAGATCCTCTCAAGCTTTGTCAGGTTGGATGGGGAGTGTTGCAGCACAGCTATTCTCAGGTATCTCKAGAGTTGTTCGATCAAGGACGTTCAGAGACTTGTCCCAAAGCCACTCCTGCATTGTCTTGGCTGTGTGCTTAGGGTCGTTGTCCTATTGGAAGGTGAACCTTCGCCCCCAGTCTGAGGTCCTGAGCACTCTGGAGCAGGTTTTCATCAAGGATCTCTCTGTACTTTGCGCCGTTCATCTTTGCCTCGATCCTGACTAGTCTCCCAGTCCCTGCCGCTGAAAAACATCCCCACGGCATGATGCTGCCACAACCATGCTTCACCGTAGGGATGGTGCCAGGTTTCCTCGAGACGTGACGCTTGGCATTCAGGCCAAAGAGATCAGTCTTGGTTTCATCAGACCAGAGAATTTTGTTTCTCATTGTCTGAGAGTCTTTAGGTGCCTTCTGGCAAACTCCAAGCAGGCTGTCATGTGCCTTTCACCAAGGAGTGGCTTCTGTCTGGCCACTCTACCATAAAGGCCTGATTGGMGGAGTGCTGCAGAGATGGCTGTCCTTCTGGAAGGTTCTTCCATCTCCACGGAGGAACTCTGGAGCTCTGTCAGAGTGAACATTGGGATCTTGGTCACCTCCCTGACCAAGGCCCTTCTCCCCCGATTGCTCAGTTTGGCCGGGCGGCCAGCTCTAAGAAGCTGTTGGTGGTTCCAAACTTCTTCCATTTAAGAATGATGGCGGCCACTGTGAGACTGTCCTGATGCAGACACAACAGGATCAGGAAGAGAACAGCAGCGGCATAAGAGACTGTCCTGATGCAGACACAACAGGATCAGGAAGAGAACAGCAGCGGCATAAGAGACTGTCCTGATGCAGAGACAACGAGATCAGGAAGGGAACAGCCAGTGCATAAGAGACTGTCCTGATGCAGAGACAACGAGATCAGAAGAGAACAGCAGTGGCATAAGAGACTGTCCTGATGCAGACACACAGATCAGGAAGAAGAACAGCAGTGGCATAAGAGACTGTCCTGATGCAGAGAACAACGAGATCAGAAGAGAACAGCAGTGCATAAGAGACTGTCCTGATGCAGACAGCAAACAAGAGCAGGAACAGAACACAAGTGGCATAAGAGACTGTCCTGATGCAGACACAACAAGATCAGGAAAGAACAGCAGTGCATAAGAGAACTGTCCTGATGCAGACACCAACAAGAATCAGAACAGAAACAGCAGTGGCATAAGAGACTGTCCTGATGCAGACACAACAAGATCAGGAACAGAACAGCAGTGGCATAAGAGACTGTCCTGATGCAGAGACAGCGAGATCAGGAAGGGAATAGCAGGAGGTCCCTCACATTGGCTGATGAGGGAATAAGTAGCTCTCTCCATTGCTATGTTACGACAGTGGTGTCTCATGTTCTTGGTGATTACGAATCCTGAAGAACGTTAATAGAGAGTCTGAAACATCTGGACTCGGTCCATTCCATCTGCTTGCACAACACATGTTCATCAAGTATGCACCATGCAGTCACACCCCATCCATCRATGCRCCACCCCAGAGAGGATTTGTCCATCTGCCCAGTATGCCTTGTGTAGAGTACCATGGGTCGGTAAGGAAGAAGACTGTTCGTGATCAAGAGTTTAACTCTGAGGAATCTTGGCTCCTATCTGATGACCTCATGTGAAAACATCCGCATACCATTTTCAAACTATGATGCTGACCTGAACCGTATTGTGCTGGCTTGGATATTTTCTTTTTACATTGTCCTTTCCAGCACAGTACGAGCAACTAGTGCTCAAATGTGTAACCAGATTGAATGTGTAACCAGATTGAATGTGTAACCAGATTGAATGTGTAACCAGATTGAATGTGTAACCAGGCCAGTGAAGTAGCCTACGGCTCAGCACGGCTCAGTGTGGTAATAGTTATTCTGAACAATAGTTTGTTTTGGTCCAATCTGGCCTTTTTTGGTGAAATGACATAATTTGTGTTATGGAAGGTGTCTCAGTTTTCAGATTGCATCATTCATTTTAGAGTATTACCTAGAATAGAGAAATTGAAGGATTTCCTTTTAAAATGTACAGCCATCTTTAAACTTCACATAGGCCTACCAATGAAAAATGGGCCTCATGAACATTATACATTGATCTTACTGTTATATATCACACATAATATGATTTTACATACTATCATATATTATATTAGACGTATGATCTTACGCTGTGGGCAGGCAGTTTGCGGGTTGCCCAACTTCATTAAAGTGACAATTTGCAGTTTAAAAAATAACAAAGTGATACTCTGCCACTTTTTTGGTYAAACGCMGAGGGATGGGGRTAGATAAATGTAGCAATTCTCAAATTCATAAACAGAGCTATGGGTGCAATGACTGACCATGCAGGATATAAAAATGATAGTTTTGACCATGTTTTGAGGCTATACATTGCTTACATTGCTTACAAACATTGGAGTCAGACAAGCTTATATTTTGGGTTCTGATGAGGTACAACAGCTGAATTAAGAGCATGAGACATCCAGAAGCTATATACTTCAAGAATCAATGGGTATAAATCATTAAGCCACAAATAAAATAAATCACATCAACCATAAAATCAATTGAGATTTAAAGTTTTTTTTTCTTATTTTCTAGGTTTAGTGAGCATTTGGTTGGGGCATGGATGGGGCATTAAAATGACCCCTGTCAACACTTAAGAGTGCTCTCACAGAGTTTCTCAACTAAATGCATACTAAACCATCTTTGGTGCTCGGATTCCTTAGTGGCRGGATCCTATTAAGATGTAGGGCACGTGGCCCATCTATTAGTCAAACAAGCCCCATGTTCCAGGGTTAGCCAGAGAAAATTAGAGCAAAAAGCGATGTGCTCTTTAAGAGATTAATAATCTTGGTGGTGGAGAATCGCCTGGAAATATTATCTGSWAAATAATGAGCAGAGAAACATTTACTATGATTATTATTATMWWTTTTTTATGATTTAACCTTTAGTTTCATCCCAGATAATCCCATTTGATGACACCATGAAACSCAGCCTTGTAATCTGTCCCTTAAAATAATGTTTTTTRCTCCCTCCACTCAATTCACTGCAAGCACTCTTTTAAGAGTAAAAGGGTGTTTTTTTTCTGCCTATTTTAAGGGAATTATTTCCATCAAATTAGAGAGGATGTTGTGTTTATCTAATTTTCCTCAATATACCCACACATTAACCCATTAAATATCCTGCTATATGGGTTTAGAAACGGCTGAAACAAATTGAATACCACGCCTGGTAGCCTACTAATGCTGGCGCTGGTGTATGAGTCTGGGTAAACGGGCCTGTATAGAGTCTTCGTTATTGTCAATGCAGTAAGCCTAATAATTGTTACTGCATGCCCTCTAGTCTAATGCATTGACTCGTTGAGGAGATTAATGATGGTAATGGTGATGATTTATTCAATTTATATTTGATTTTAAGGGATGAGTGATAATTCATGTTACTTACCTCTTATAATTGACATTGAAAACACTTATCTGATGTTAACTGTGGATTATCCTGAATAATCTTTTACTATTTTATATAATTTTAAATTCGGATAGTTCAATGTTAGGATGGTCCACTTATTATGTCCAATAACTGAGCCTATCATGTTAGAGTCCCACGATTTCCCATAAACTATTAGCTATTTACGACCATATCGCTCTAAACCCGTGTGAAAAACACACCACATGCTCTTTGATGGATATGTCCTAAAAGCATATTTCACATGGCTCTGTATTCAAGTGTAGATTAAACTAATTTAATTCATTTGGTTAAGAATATTTCTCTAATTTCTTTTTAAATCAGAGACCGACTCCATACCACCTCCTTAAATGAAAAGTCACTGGGCAGACCAGGATGATCTAACTTTATTAAACCAGCACCATTTGCCAGACTAACCTGTTCTCGTTATTCCCTTATTATGCACTTTTCTCTCTATGAGTATTCTGACCTTGAATTTAAGCAGGGCCAGTGCCAGCAATGTATGCGTTTGGGGGTGGAGATCAAATAAATGGAGGTGTYGTGGAGGTGTGTCTACAGATATGGACTATTCTGACCTTGACTTAATTCCCTAATATTTCCACCACCTTTACATAAACAGGAAACCATGAATAAGGTCGAGCGAACCGGCCGGTTCCAYGTGGAAAAAGCATCTACTGTATTTTTTCCTGTAMAAATAACAGCATTCTCCATGCAATGTTATTTATAAATTGATAAGAGCTATTGATAAGAGTTAGGTAACTGAGTAATCCGTTTGGATAAGGGGATTGTAAGTATAGGTTATGACAATTGTTTTAGATCTATTTTACCTGATGATTGCTGGAGGTGAATGTGAACGAGTCATATGGCAGGAAAACGACCCTAAGTAATAACCACATATATTTAACTGCCAATTTAGTGTTCATTCCTTTCCCTACATTCATTGCATTCCATTAAGACTATATAATTGGATTTAGCTAACTTTATTTATTTACTCTGTAAACGCTGTCACATCCATGTGGTTGCTCAAACCGTTACTTTGAATTTGACTAGCACTAGCCATCACACGATCAGTATGGGCAATTAGSGTATATTTTTATTATATCATACTATTATATACAATTCTCCATATTATAATTATATTGTAGTCTACACTACTTCCAACCTTACCATTGATGYCCAGAATGTGGCAACTTTCAGAATGAATCAAACCACTTTTTTCAGAGTGTGAGTAAAGGCTCTATTAGGATTCACGATTATTCCCTAAACATAAATAATGACTAAAATATTTTTTTATTTAACTAGGCAAATCAGTTAAGAACAAATCATTATTTACAATGACGSCCTACCCCGGCCAAACRCTGAATGACTGGGCCAATTGTGCGCCGCCCTACGGGACTCCCAATCACAGCCGGATGTGATGCATCCTGGATTCGAACCAGTGATTWCAGTGATACTTCTTGCACTGAGATGCCGTGCCTTAGACCGCTCCGCCACACGTGAGTGTTTTTTTWATCTACCCATGGGTTRTGAAACAGACAAATATGAACATGTTTTCATGGCTATCTTTATATATTCTGAACGCATTCTCTATAGTCTACATTCAAGTATTGTGCCGATCAAATTCAAATGAAAGGTACACCATTTTAAAGGGGTTGCTTGAGAGAAATTAACAGTAAAACGAATTGAACAAAAACTCCCTGATCAAATTGGTAGGCGACCCAGTGGGTGTTTTCTGGGGTTTAATTACATTACATTCAGTATGCAAAGGAACCACACCAAACCTCATTTTGCGCCTCCATAAGGTACATCTGAATACAAACTACTGAGAAGTGTGTAGGAATGGCGTTTGTATGGCGTCAATTTCCTTCGTCATTATCGCCCCTAGGAGTAGAGCAGATGCATATGTAGAGAATCCCGCACATGCGCAGAAGCGTCGGGGTCTTAAGAGGTCATGAATAAAGGTCCATGAAAAGTACAAAGTACCTGCAGGCAGCAACACACCCCCTCCGCTCAATCCCTTGGGATTACCATCATTTGGTTTTAATGTCCAGATTTACTTTTACACAAGGAGCTTCATTTTCTCCCGAGACCTCGTTATTAACTTTATCTAMCCTACAGAATAAAGCTGATTCTGCGTCTACGTCAAATCAATTACGGGTTTATCCTAATATCTGTTTCGACAGGAAATTTGGTGAAGGGTCGGATTACGAACTCTAATTACACCGGGAGATTTTCTCCACGTTAGTTTGCTGTGGTCTAGTGAAAGTGTATTTAGAGGGACATGTGTCATCCACGTCATTATGATGAATATGAAATACTATTAAGATCAGCGCCTCGTTTGCTGCTGGCAATAGGGCAACCACACACATACATTTCTGACAATTTATGGGCTAGATCAATAAAGACCCTGAGAGCAAATTATTTTAGGCTATACTGCAAGGGACAAATACAGTTGCGGACCAATAGACACCCTTGTACTTTTCGTAAATAATTCCCTATTTCTTCTCAAATAAATTGAAATAGAAAAAAACGTTGGTCTACATACCTTGTGTTGGATTTTCAKGCCTGTAATTCAAAGGCCAATTACCCTAATGAAAAATATGCTTTGTTAATCCAGATAACATATTGTCAGGGAGATTTTGACCTTTCTTGAATATGAAATGAATGACTTTCCTTTTTATTTATCAGGAGTGTCTAATAGGCTAGAGTGGAAAGAGACGAAATCAGTTGTAAATATTGAATCAGATGTGGTAAACTGTCGTTTGTAAAAGTCATTTGAATGCAAGATGTGCATGCATATGATGGACTTTCTTTGTTAATATTTTTCAGTTAGCCATAGYCCTAGCCTAAAAAAAACACTTTGTAGTGCAAAGAAAATTAGAAAAATATATTTATATCGTGGGAAACATAAAAAAGTATCGTGATTATGCATTGACAACTGACATCGTCAGGCCACGTTTCCAGGCTATTTAAATGGCTATTTAAATGTTCTTTATTCTGCAGGCTGCATCATTAGTTTGCTATAGCCTATTATATAATATTCTTTGCCAAAATGAATTTAACATGCAATTTATTAAATCCCAGAGCGATTATAATAAACCAATGATTTAAACTTATTTTCAAATGTTAATCTTTTTGCGTTTTAAACCTATTTCCAGTTTGGCTATAGGCTGTCACGCTAAATATGCTAGTCCCAAATCAACAAGCTATACTCTAATTTTCACTACACGGGCAAACAAAGATTTTCGTTGGGATATAATATGTTTGTTCATTTACAAATAATACAACAATGACATTGAAGCATCACTGAGCAATGACCATAGCCCAACAACAGCAGATTGAGATACAATTAATAAACGTTTGATTGCTAAAAAACTCAATTTCAGTTTTGGTTGATAATTGCAAAATGTCACATGGCCTGTATTCCTTCAAAATAGTATTTTGAAAGTTGTAAAGCATTCATTATTGTTTGGCCTGCAGACCTGGCTACATAAGTGACATTTGCCATCAGAGAAAAACACTTAGGACCAATTCGGATAGAGGGGACAGAGGAGAAAATCCTTATCGGATTTGATGGGAAATTGGTGGCAATTAATCCTTTGGGATTGAAAAAGGGAAACGCCTCCTTTCGGTTTGACGGGTGCCTTTTGCTCTGATTGGTCACTGGAGGTTATCCGTGGATATGACACAGGGATAAATTGTCCTGCCGTTTGTCATCTCCCGCCTCATAATCCCGAGCTACAGGAGAAAGAGAAAGTAGCGCTTTACAATGACAACCATGACAGGAAGAGATGATGGCTCGGATGAAAAGCCCAAAGTCAAGATGCTGGCTCCATCATTTGGGATCGATAAGTCACGACTTCATGGATCTGGGTTTAGGTCTAAAGGTTTTGCCATCACGGACCTATTGGGTCTTGAAACGGATCTCCAGCCTCGCCCATCCGGACCRCATGGAGTAGGAGGTAACGGGGATATTCAGAGCACTGGGATGGGATTCCCTTTCGCTGGAGGATCCTTGCCGCTTGGTCTAGGGTTTCTGTGCAGTTTGGCGGCTCAGCAACCTGCGGGAGCCCCCTGCTTCCTACCGAGTCACATACCCCTCCTTCAGTCCAGGACCGAGAGTCATTTCATGCAGAACTTGGAGCAACAAAGAGAGCCCTACTCTGGTACAGCTCACTTCAAATCGTTGACTTTATAAAGTTAGTGCTTTAGGGAAGCGGTCCACTTTGTATTTATTCTCAGGGGGTGCTGAAARAGCCACTTCTTCATGTAGCTCAATTTATTTCAAATATGATTGCGTTCAAGGTTGATTTAGCGCGAGACTAATAMGGAAGCTGTTTTTTTTAATAACATTTCAACATGTAATTTTTGAAACATATAATTATATTCAATTAGTCTTATATAGCATGTATAAGCTCTCAATGTATACTTTTTTTTCAGCACAATTTTCATTTAACATTTATTCGTTTGCTTTTGGATAGATTKTTTTGTCTCTAATATATGTTTTCCTTTTTCTTTTCAGATGATGATTGTCTCTCTGGTGATCGAAACGATTCGAAAAACTCAGGGAACTCACAGAAGAGAAAGAAAAGGAGGCACAGGTTGGTACATATGATGACAGTTGTATTGCATTAAACTAGTACAACGAATGCCTTTAGAAAGCCTGCTTTATCAATGCTTCCAACTTTTTTTTAAATCATTTACAGAACCGTGTTCACATCGCATCAACTGGAGGAGCTCGAAAAGGCATTCCATGAAGCACATTACCCAGACGTATATGCCAGGGAAATGTTAGCAATGAAGACAGAATTGCCTGAGGACAGAATACAGGTAGGCCTATATAAACATGCAGGCTACTACAAAGCTAAAACGGACATGTAGGTCTACAATGGCCATATTGATGGTTTAATCCGGAAAGTTTTCCAACGATCTAACATTTTGTGCCTATTTTTTCAGGTATGGTTCCAGAATCGTCGGGCCAAGTGGAGAAAACGTGAGAAGTGCTGGGGACGCAGCAGTGTGATGGCAGAGTATGGGCTCTACGGTGCCATGGTCCGCCACTCCATCCCTCTGCCAGAATCAATCATCAACTCCGCCAAGAGCGGGATGATGGGCTCCTGTGCTCCCTGGCTTCTAGGTGAGCCAGCAGGTTGTTTGCTTTATTAATAATATAAGACTCAAATATGTATTTAATCCATTGAATACATAGCTGAGATGTGTTTTGTATCTGTACAATGTTTGATATAGGCCTAGATGTAGCCTTACATATTTCATGAAGTAAACATAAACATAACATATACTTAATAACGAGGAAGTAGGCCTAAATGTTACATTTTCGTTTACCAATAGGGCTAACCTCTACTTATTTGGATTTATTTAGCTATAGGCTACGTGTACGCTGAGACTAATTGTTTTGAATTTTTATCACTTTACGCAGGAATGCACAAGAAGTCCATGGAGATAGTYAAGAAATCCCCGGGTACGCCAGAGTCTACCCACTCGGATACATACTCGGAGGAAACTAAAGGGAAAGACAGCGACATGTCCTGGCCCAWCCGCGCTAGTGCTGTAGACGACAGRGAGGACATGGCAATAGACCTATCCAGRACCTCCAAGCAGGACAGCAACAAGAGCACTTTGAAATCATTGTCGCCGCAGAGGGATCTCATTCCCAACAGTGATTCAGACGATGAGAGCTAAATAGACGTCAATCCCCGTTGCAGACAGTGAGCTCGGACATTTGCGTGGAAATMATGCTCACCTCGAAGACAATTCCCACTGGGCACAGACGTCAAGGCAACGTCTATTCCACCTTGGTTCAACGTAATTTCACTGAATGACGTGGAAACAACGTTGATTCAACCAGTGTGTGCCTAGTGGGTTATTTTCCAAAGATGTGCAACGGTCCCATCAATTTAGGAGTGTACAGTGTACTTGTCTTATTTCTTAATACTTGTATTTGAACATATGTTTTATAACCTTGTCTGGTTTTAAATAAGATACTATTTAATGTTTTATTCCTTTCTATACTTTTGTTAACATTGTTGTGGTATTGAAATAATATTTCAAGAAAGAAGAGAGAGGACCACCAGAAATACACATACACATTATTTCATATTTTTGAATGTTGTTGGTTAGGGTGTAAGCCCCACCGCCTGCATTTTGTATAAAACATKAACTAAAATACACAGATCATCGTTATCAATGGGCGAAATTAAGCACTTTATTTGTGTTGATACTGAATGTCATTCAGAGGTCAGTTTCACTGTAATGACAGCGATAATAAGAACAGCAATATCATGAAAACAGTCAAATAAATCTAATATTTTTTTTGAAATTCTGTCTTTCTTTGATTTGTTCYTATACCTTCATTCACMTGATGTACCATTTAAATGTGTTWAAAAAAGACAGARGCCCTATGCAATAAGGTACTAACTATAGCGTACACTGATATAACRAACTTCTATTAAATAAATTACATTCCAAAAGGTAGACTTTGCGTATGCACTTAAAATGTTTTCTAGCACACACCTTTGACACCTGCTACTGTTGCTATGTTGGTACACTTACCACTAACACACAGTTCCACATTGTTGCGTTTTACCCGTTTATTATTTATAGTCAAAATTAAATATTGAATGTTGGGAAATTCTGACAGAAGAGGACAACCAACAGAATCAGTGTATCGATGACGATGAGGCTGTATAGTGGAGCGGCTCGGATCGCTTCCAAGTTCCTCGGTGTCCACATCACTAAGGAATTAACATCGGTCACACAAACACACACACCCACACACACACACACACACACACACACACACAACACACACACACACACACACACAACACACACACACACACACACCAACCCCCGCCGCTCTCACTCGTGATTCGCCTGCCATCTGACCGGCCGCTTTTCCAAATTCAGGCCCTGACATACCTTCGACTTGTTCAACTATTAACGTCCGGACCTACTCTCGCTCGCGTATCTGTCCGTCGCGCTCCGTCCTGCCGCTCACCCCTACCCCCTGCGCTTTTACCTCCCACGTGCTCACCCTGCATTCATTCGACACCGGTTATCTATTCCCTCTTTTCCCTCTACACACACAGCACCACATACCAACACTACACACACACACACACACACACAACACACACACACAGCGCATCTTTCCCTCAGGAGATGAGATTTCCTGTTGACCTAAAAACATATTTTTAGAAGAACACATAGAGATGGAGATAGGCATCAGTTGGTTCTCTCACCGCCTTATTCGCCCCAAAAAATGTTAGGCTACATTAAATATTTAACATAAATCGAAATTACTCTAAAAAAACAACTAATTAGTTCACGACATGGGTATCAAAATACAATGTTTTGCCAATGTTGAAAATGTAGGCTATTTATGTTTTTTTGGAAAACAATAAAAGTATTAAAAAGATTACAAAAACAAAATAGCACCCTGACCAATTTTGAAGATTGAAAGGCACATGACATTTCCTGTACATTAAACATGTAACCTTTTAACAAGCAAACAAGACGGCGGTTGTTCAGTTGAAGCGCCGTAACAGCCCTGGATGCCTCACTGTATCTGTATGCSCATAAGAGGAGCAGAAGACGATGATGATTGAAAGAGTTATGATGGTAATGGGAGCATCCTTGCAGTGGCTCTATTTAACGCACCCTGTCCCAGGTTGAGCAGGACACGGTCATTCCCACTAAGCACGGACCGACGCCTGGTCCTGTCCAGACATCTTTTTTTTGGTGGGGTCCGGGCGTTGAAATCTGAATCATAGGCGTTTATGTTTGGTTCAGATTGGGTCAGGTCTGGATGGGCCATGATTTCAACATCCACAGCAACACCTCACATTCAATTCGTGCAAATATGTACAAAAAGTATTTCAGCAGATTTGGTCAGTTTTGTGTTTTTTTTTGTGTGGCTAATTCATGTGAAAATAATTTTTTTTTTATAGTACAGTATAATGTACTGTACTATACCCTCATTTACTCTCATGCACTCTACTCTACTGAACAAAACTGTACTATACTGTACTGAATTAAATTATACTGTATTGTACTCTAATCAAATCGAAATCAAATCAAAGTGTATCTGTCGTGTATACAGTTTAGCAGATGTTATAGCGGGTGCAGAGAAATGCTTATGTTACTAGCTCCTAACAATGCAGGAAAATGTTCAGCAAGTACACAAATAATACATATATTTTTCTTAGTAATTTTTTTTGTAACAACAAATCTTGGAATGTCAGAACAAATCCAATGAACTGTAACAGTAATACAAATGCAATCTATACGTATACATATATACACCGGAATTTACACWAGATATACTAAGWATGATATGTACAGCAGTAAATATATTAGACTGAGCTATGTCAAAAYTCTAGTATATAAATACATATGCAGTGCGTATAAACAGTGTAACTAAAAGGCAATGTACAGTAGTAGAAATAATAGAATGAGCGAGAATACATTATTTAAAKACACAGTACAAAACCCAATGGCAAAATGGATAGAATTGCAGGAATTTAGCTTCCAGACCAGAGTCCGGAATATAAATATACTGTATACAGTCAGGTCCATAAGTTTTTGAACAGTGACACAGTTTGCATAATTTTGGATCTGTACGCCACCACAATGGATTGGAAAGGAAACAATCAAGATGCTCTTTAAGTGTAGACTTGCATCTGTAATTTAAGGGTTTTGTCAATATTATTGTATGAACCGTGGAGGAATTACAACCATTTTTATACATAGCACCCCCCCCCCCTCCCCCCATTTTAGGGGCTCAAAAGTAATTTGACAAACTAACATAATCATCAATTGAATTGCTAGTTTTAATAATTGGTTGCAAATTCTTTGCAGTCAATGACTGCCTGAAGTCTGGAACCGATAGACATRACCAGATGCTGGGTTTCTTCCCTGGTGATGCTCTGCCAGGCCTTTACTGCAGCTGTCTTCAGTTCCTGCTTGTTCTTGGGCCGTTTTGCTTTCAGTTTTGCCTTCAGCAAGTAAAATGTATGCTCAATTGGATTCAAGTCAGGTGATTGACTTGGCCATTGCAGAACATTTCACTTCTTGCCTTAAAAAAGTATTGGGTTGCTTTCCAGTATGCTTCGGGTCATTGTCCATCTGCACTGTGAAGCGCCGTCCAATGAGTTTTGAAGCATTTGGTGAATCTAGCAGATAAATAGTATTAAACACTTCAGAATTTTTTGACAAAATCTGGTCTTCCTGCTTTTGAGGCTTACCAATGGTTTAGATCTTGTGGTAACCCTCTTTATTTGCTCTGGTGAAGTCTTCTCTTGATAGTTGACTTTGACACAGATACGCCTACCTCCTGGAGGGTGTTCTTGATCTGGCCAATGTGCAATTCCAAACCATAGTCTGGCTTTTTATGGCGTTTGGAGTAGTGGCTTCTTCCTTGCTGAGCGGCCTTTCAGGTTATGTCGATATAGGACTCGTTTTACTGTGATATAGATACTTTTGTACTGTTTCCTCCAGCATCTTCACAAGGTCCTTTGCTGTTGTTCTGGATTGATTTGCACTTTTCGCACCAAAGTACGTTCCTCTCTAGGAGACAGAAGCGCGTCTCCTCCTGAGCGGTATGACGGCTGCGTGGTCCCATGGTGTTTATACTTGCGTACTATTGTTTGTACAGATGAACGTGGTACCTTCAGGCTTTGGAAATTGCTCCCAAGGATGAACCAGACTTGTGGAGGCTACAATTTTTTCTGAGGTCTTGAGCTGATTTCTTTTGATTTTCCCATGATGTCAAGCAAAGAGGCACTGAGTTTGAAGGTAGGCCTTGAAATACATCCACAGGTACACCACCAATTGACTCAAATGATGTCAATTAGCCTATCATACAGTGAATTATAAGTGAAATAATCTGTCTGTAAACAATTGTTGGAAAAATTACTTGTGTCATGCACAAAGTAGATGTCCTAACCGAATTGCCAAAACTATAGTTTGTTAACAAGAAATGTTTTGGAGTGGTTGAAAAACGGGTTTTAATGACTCCAACCTAAGTGTATGTAAACTTCCGACTTCAACTGTATATTCTCCACACTATGAGGTTGTAATAATTCTGTGAAATTGTGAAAATGATGGTAATGCCCTTTTAGTTGAAGAGCTATTTGAAAAGACCGCCTGTTTTGGTGGGATGGAGTTTTGACATCACCAGGTGGTATATTAGTTAATAGACCAATAAGAAAGAGAGTTCCAAACCTCTCTGCCAATAAAAGCTAGTTTTCGGTTTTCCCCTCCCCACTCAGACCACTCCCAGACAGTCCTAGAAAAATTATTGCTTGAGAATTTGCTAAAAAGCTACTTCTGTTCCTTTTTGATCATTTTAATTGAAAACAATCACAGTAAGGTGCTTAATTCTTTGCCAGAAATGATTTGATATTGAGATAAAACGTATGCATTGGACCTTTAAAGTGACCAGTGATCAATGACTCTATGTACATAGGGCAGCAGTCTCTAAGGTGCATGGTAGAGTATCGGATTGTAGCCGGCTAGTGACAGTGCCTAAGTTTCAGGGCAAGGTACTGGGCAGAGGCCAGCTAGTGAATTAAACTCTCCTGTACTATACTCTACTTGACTCTACTGAATGACACTCTATGAGATTGTGTTTGAAATTAACAATGATTTCATACCTTGATTACACTGAGCTGCAAATCACATATGTCTCTTTGTTTGATTTGTGGGAATACTTGGAAACAGGCTTCCTAAATTAAATTGACTGGTGATTTTACAGTCTTGTTTGACCAAAAACTAAAATGCCCCAAAAATCCATTCTTATAATGTTTTTAATTACTCGACGACCACCGTGGACCCTCTGTTGCTGACCCCTGTTCTATAGGTTGGACTACTTTGAACATAATCTCTGCCCGTTTTAAAGCTTTCGACGAGCTAACATAAGTGCATGTGACAGATGGGAGCTATAATAATTATTCTATGTTGGAATCTTCAGGTGGCTCCTCTTTCCCATATTAAATTGATTCAATAAGTATTATTGTGATATAATGCTTACTTAGAATCAATGACTCAAAAAGAGGTATTTTCAACGTCTGTAAATTATGTATTTTCAACTTTCATTCAGAACCAAAAATGTACCTGATGTGCATTGCACCATCCCCTGAAAATCCCAGTACATCTGGGCAGAAATTAATAGGACTACAGCTGATCACATGGTGTAGTCCTTGGCCGGGGGTCCGAGGGTCCTAGACGAGAGCTCAGGTGCCCCCCCACACACACAGAGCTCTCGCCTGTAGACACTAAATAAAGCTGAGGGATGGGGCAACAGGAATATAACCACTTTTGAGTACATGTAGCCAAGGATGCAATTAATGATAGTCCATTAGATCAACATCAACATTGTGGGTGATGGGGCAAGACTGTCCAGAATTTTCTCTGCAGATTGCACTATTTTAAGCCTATGTGAGTTGCAGGGGAGGCTCGTGGGAGGAGCTCATTGTAATGGCTGGAATGGAATTAATGGAACGGAGTCAAACATGTGGCTTCCATATGTTTGATGTGTTTGATACCATTCCATTTATTCCGTTCCCGCCATTACAATGTGCCCTTCCTCCTATAGCTCCACCCACCAGCCGCCACTAGTGTGTTGGGTAGTTTAACATTGTTTCATTTACATGTGCAACAGTTTACTCCCGTGACATGACCACCTTAAATGACCCGTGAAAAGCAATTGAACCCTGAATAAGAACACTGGCTAGAGTTATCAATAATGATGAGCTGACAACTGGCAAACTAGCTAACTAATTAATAATTTTCACCATTTGGATGGTAACTGGCAGGAAATCTGCTTATCTGCTTACACATGGTATTGGGTGTGTTTATTTATTTTAGAAGCTAGCTAGAAATTGATTGACAACTAGTTCGCTAATAGTGAGCTAGTTGCATGGAGTGAGGAGGTTGGATCACCTTAAATGGGGAGGATGGGCTCGTGGTAATGACTGGAGTGGAATCAGTGGAATGGTATCAAATATAGCCTCGCTACTGTATATAGCCTCGCTACTGTTATTTTTCACTGTCTTTTTACTGTTTTTATTTTTTAACTTACCTATTGTTCATCTAATACTTTTTTTTAAACGTAGAAAGTAATCCTCTCAATTTTCAAGCCCCTATAAGTACATGAACCCCTCCATATTTTCCACATTTGTTGTGTTATGGTCTGAAAAGTGACCACATTTCATTTGTATATTTAAAAAAAAACTATTTACACAACTTACTCCATAGTTATAAAGTGAAGAGAAAAAAACACGAGTGTTGTGTGAATAAGTAGGCCTATGTAAACCCCTGAGTGAGTACTTGATGAAAGCACCATTAGCAGCAATTAAGTATTTTCAAACAAATCTCTACCACCTTTGCCCACGAGATTCGGAAAATATTCACCCATTAGTCTTGATAAATGACTCAAGTTTTGTGAAATTGATGGACAATTATCTTCAAGTCTTGCCTCAGTTTTAAGTCAGAACTGAGACCCCTCAGGGACATTCAACAACTTAATTGTAACACTCCAGTGTAGCCTAGCCTTCTATTTTGGGTTATTGTCCTGCTAAAAGGTGATAATTCTATCCCAGCATTAGGCTGAGGCAAAATGATTGGGCGATGCGTTGTGGAAGGTCGGCCCCGGATTAAACGCTTTATATTGAGAACAAAGAAATATTTCAGTATTACTAAAATGTTGAATTGTAACAAAAAATGTTAGCTACTCAGTGGTAGTAGGCAGTGGTCAACCATGGTTATTGGACCTAGGCCTTCAGTGGGAGAAAAATAACACTGTACCAAACTCAAAAATCAAGAAAAAGAAAAATAACATAAACATACTGTAGCTAATGTGCCCAACTGAATCAAATGGGCCTGAGGCATGCTTCAGGGTGCCACTCACACAGAGATATCACCAGCACGGATAATGCTACCAGAAACAACAAACACACTGCTTACACAACCTATGGTAGCCTAACACCATCACCATCACTCCATCACCAAAACCCAAAGAAGAAATGGATGCTGAGGTGTTCATTTCACAACCTGATCATATTCAAGGTCAAGAGCAGAACTTTCAAGGTCAAAGGCAAGAAGTTGCTCATGGAGATATGCCAGAAGCAAGAGCACAAAAAGAATATCAAGCAGAGCCGTGACCAGCTCGTGAAAGAAGACTACCTGCTAGACTCCATGACTTTATCTTGACTTAGGGTCTTAGTTAAAGAAGGGGGAAATGTAGGACTGATAAGAGAATTATGTTCTCATGTTCTTTAACCAATGAAATTAAATTACTCAGTCTGCTATATCAGGATTTGTTGGATACTGATAGAAATAAAAACAGACAGAGGCCCAGTCTACAATAGTTAAATGTTTATTTACGGGAACGTTCTGCTTATTATTTCCGGTACATTGGTCTATATACCTCACATTTCGTCATAAACGTTCCTCCTCTTCTCAGATACAATGGCAACATAGTTCACAAGTCTCCTTCTCATACGTTGTCCGCCACCTGTTGTACAATCTACTACAAGCCCAAGGTTTCTCCCCTCCCTGGGTGGGGAGACTTCCATCCCTGTTATCAGTTTCACAGTGGTCACAAGTTGTCTGCCACAGTTCCTTGCCTACCAACAGTCCCTCTTTCTTATGGACAAACATTCTTCATCAGACAGGATATAATTCTGTTAGTTATAATTCTACGTTAAATGTATACATAATTTTGTCATTATTCATAAAATTCCCATAACAAGGACCTGACTGAATACATAGTTCATAGTTTAGTTATAGGACCACAATTACCAATGTTCATATTAACAGAAGTAACTGTTAACATCCAAACTGAGACGGATAGGCTAGCTAAGGGATAGCTTAGCTGACAGCTATGAGAGCTGACCCTGTAACTTTCTAATACTTATCAAACCTTGTTAAATGATAGTACAAGTTGTAATCATTAGTCTGAGAAATACTCCTAAATCTGCCTTTTCAATACTTTTTGCCAGTAGTGTATATTCGACTGGCAGAAAATGAATGCCGGGTGATGGCTTAACGCTAACCCATTTTTTTTGTTTTGCCTTTCCCTAATCATAACCTTAATCACTGAAACTATACCTAACAACTTTAACCTAACCCTCATTCTTAAACCTAACCTTAAACCTAACCTTAATAAATGATTACCCCTATGCCGAAATGTAATTTTCCTGCTGCCGGTTGAATATACACTTCCATACTATTTACAATAAGAGATTTTTCTACTGGTGAAGCCTAGCATTTACTGGTTTTCATTCATTCCATCTCTCCCTCTGTTTCAGAAAAGGAACAAAATATTTGGAGCCGTGGAGAGGACCTCCAGACTTTCATTCTGATTAGTGGGGTCAGTTCATGCACTAGCTACTCATTAGAACATGTTATTTGCAAGACCGAAAGTGTTGAAGTGAAGTGATTCTGTATGACTGAAATTATCATAACATGTTTTTTCAGAGTGCAGTCGTAAATGCGGACTGGTGTGGATCTCTGGTCAATGTGGAGAATCCTGATGGAGAAGGTGTAACGATCGTCTGTTGAAGAAGGAGTGGACCAAAGCGCAGCGTGGTAAGTGTTCATGATTTATTAATAAAACTGAACACTGAATAACAAAACAACAAAGAGAACGAACGAAACCGAAACAGTTCTGTCAGGTGCAGAAACACAAAACAGAAAACAACTACCCACAAAGCATCGGTGGGGAAAAGCTACCTAAGTATGGTTCTCAATCAGAGACAACGATGGACAGCTGCCTCTGGTTGAGAACCACACCCGGCCAAACACAAGGAAATGCAAAACATAGAAAATGAAAATAGAATGCCCACCCAAATCACACCCTGACCAAACCAAAATAGAGACATAAAAAGCTCTCTACGGTCAGGGCGTGACAGAAGGACTTATGAATACAGATTAATTAGAAATATTGTCTTTCATACCAAAGAAAAGTCAAACATTTTGAAAAGTTAAATGCTATTACGTTATGATTGCTCATGTTTTTTCTCCTCTAACCTCACAGGGGGGACTGAGTCCAGTTCGTATGGAGGAGAGAATGTCAATGAGCCTCAGAACAATGAAAAGGGATCAACATCTCAGCTCACCCCTACAGAGAGCCTGGAAAAACCAGACACACTGCTGCCCTCCCCAGGCCCAACCTCAGACACCAAAGACAAGGATAGTGATACCGTAGAGCAGAGCAAAAAGTGCAGAAGCAAGACGACAGTCAGCACAAAAAAAACGGCATTCATGCTAACTTTGTGGAATGCATTTTTAAGGCCCAGGATGATCTCGGGAATCATCAGTGAATAGTACACGTATTTAAGGCCAAATCATTCATCTGTGGTTACTGTGGTACAGGTTTTGTCTAAAGCGCAATCGCGCCAGACACGATATCAATCACACAAGAGAGACTGTGTGCCAATGTAATATACAGTTGAAGTCGGAAGTTTACATACACCTTAGCCAAATACATTTAAACTCAGTTTTTCACAATTCCTGACACTTAATCCTAGTAAACATTCCCTGTCTTAGGTCAGTTAGGATCACCACTTTATTTTTCAAATGTGAAATGTCAGAATAATAGCAGAGAGAATGATTTATTTCAGCTTTTATTTCTTTCATCACATTCCCAGAGGTTCAGAAGTTTACATACACTCAATTAGTATTTGGTAGCATTGCCTTTAAATTGTTAAACTTGGGTCAAACATTTCGGGTAGCCTTCCACAAGCTTCCCACAATAAGTTGGGTGAATTATGGCCCATTCCTCCTGACAGAGCAGGTGTAACTGAGTCAGGTTTGTAGGCCTCCTTGCTCGCACACACTTTTTCAGTTCTGCCCACACATTTTCTATAGGATTGAGGTCAGGGCTTTGTGATGGCCACTCCAATACCTTGACTTTGTTGTCCTTAAGCCATTTTGCCACAACTTTGGAAGTATGCTGTCCATTTGGAAGACCCATTTGCGACTAAGTTTTAACTTCCTGACTGATGTCTTGAGATGTTGCTTCAATGTATCCACATAATTTTCCTGCCTCATGATGCCATCTATTTTGTGAAGTGCACCAGGCCCTCCTGCAGCAAGGCACCCCCACAACATGATGCTGCCAATCCCGTGCTTCACGGTCGCGATGGTGTTCTTCAGCTTGCAAGCCTCCCCCTCTCCAAACATAACAATGGTCATTATGGCCAAACAGTTCTATTTTTGTTTCATCAGACCAGAGGAATTTCTCCAAAAAAGTACGATCTTTGTCCACATGTGCAGTTGCAAACCGTAGTCTGGCTTTTTTATGGCGGTTTTGGAGCAGTGTCTTCTTCCTTGCTGAGCGGCCTTTCAGGTTATGTCGATATGGGACTCGTTTTTACTGTGGATATAGATACTTTTGTACCTGTTTCCTCCAGCATCTTCACAAGGTCCTTTGCTGTTGTTCTGGGGTTGATTTGCACTTTTCACACCGAAGTACGTTCATCTCTAGGAGATAGAACACGTCTCCTTCCTGAGCGGTATAATGGCTGTGTGGTCCCATGGTGTTTGCGTACTATTGTTTGTACAGATGAACGTGGTACCTTCAGGCGTTTGGAAATTGCTCCCAAGGATGAACCAGACTTGTGGAGGTCTACAATTTTTTTTCTGAGGTCTTGGCTAATTTCTTTAGATTTCCCCATGACATCAAGCAAAGACGAACTGAGTTTGAAGGTAGGCCTTGAAATACATCCACAGGTACACCTCCAATTGACTCAAATGACGTCAATTAGCCTATCAGAACCTTCTAAAGCCATGACATAATTTTCTGGAATTTTCCAAGCTGTTTAAAGGCACAGTCAACTTAGTGTATGTTAACTTCTGACCCACTGGAATTGTAATACAGTGAATTATAAGTGAAATAATCTGTCTGTAAACAATTGTTGGAAAAATTACTTGTGTCATGCACAAAGTAGATGTCCTAACCGACTTGCCAAAACTATGTCAGCAAGATATTTGTGGAGTGGTTGAAAAACGAGTTTTAATGACTCCAACCTAAGTTTATGTAAACTTCCGACTTCAACTGTATGTGTAAAAGGTTTTGGCAAAGTCCATTCCCTCAAATTACACCAGCACACTCACCGCAGCAAAAAACCCTTTGGTTTTGGTTATGCTGCCCATCTGAACCGACATCTAGATGCACACAAGGAGGAGAACGCATTCGGCTATGAGACTTGTGGGAAGAGATTCTGTCTGTGGAAAGAATTTCCACCAACCCTCRGAACTCAAGTCACACATGATTGTAAAACACTCAGAGGGTTCCAGAAAGACACTGACCTGCGCAGCCTGTGGAAAGATAATCTATCATGCCTTTAGCCTCAAGCAACACATGTTTACTCACACAGGGGAAAAGCCACACCCTTGGGAGGTTTGCGGAAAGCAATTCAGTCTCTGTTGGAATCTCAAGGAGCACCATAATGTCCATCCAGCTGAGAACCCATACAAATGTGCCACCTGTGGGAAGGATTTCGGTTCACGGATGTCTCTCTCCAGGCACAGCAGTATTCACACAGGTGAAATGTCCTTGTGGAAAGAGATTACGTCTCTGCCATTTATGAAGGTTCATCATGAGACACACAAAACAGAAGCTGAGGACTGCTCACACTGATGAAGAAGCTTGAAGAAAACCCACAGGCAGGTCCACAGTTTGAGTAGAATTGTTTTAGCTTTTCAGGTGAAGATATGTACAGTAGGCCTACTATGGGTACTGAATATGAATACTGATATGTGTGATACAGAGTGTTACATTAGTCAGTTCTTTACATTACCAAAAGTAGAATAAAGTTAATTGTTTATTAAATTCAACCTATGTATATTTACTTGGGCCTAAGTGGATCTCAATAAACATTTTAATGAATTATTATTACACATACTTAAATACAGTTTATGTACACTGCTCAAAAAGGGAACACTAAAATTACACATCCTAGATCTGAATGAATGAAATATTCTTATTAAATACTTTTTTCTTTACATAGTTGAATGTGCTGACAACAAAATCACACAAAAATGATCAATGGAAATCAAATTTATCAACCCATGGAGGTCTGGATTTGGAGTCACACTCAAAATTAAAGTGGAAAACCACACTACAGGCTGATCCAACTTTGATGTAATGTCCTTAAAACAAGTCAAAATGATGCTCAGTAGTTTGTGTGGCCTCCACGTGCCTGTATGACCTCCCTACAACGCATGGGCATGCTCCTGATGAGGTGGCGGATGGTCTCCCGAGGGATCTCCTCCCAGACCTGGACTAAAGCATCCGCCAACTCCTGGACAGTCTGTGGTGCAACGTGGCGTTGGTGGATGGAGCGAGACATGATGTCCCAGATGTGCTCAATTGGATTCAGGTCTGGGGAACGTGCGGGCCAGTCCATAGCATCAATGCCTTCCTCTTGCAGGAACTGCTGACACACTCCAGCCATATGAGGTCTAGCATTGTCTTGCATTATGAGGAACCCAGGGCCAACCGCACCAGCATATGGTCTCACAAGGGGTCTGAGGATCTCATCTCGGTACCTAATGGCAATCAGGCTACCTCTGGCGAGCACATGGAGGGCTGTGCAGCCCCCCAAAGAAATGCCACCCCACACCATGACTGACCCACCGCCAAACCGGTCATGCTGGAGGATGTTGCAGGCAGCAGAACGTTCTCCACGGCGTCTCCAGACTCTGTCACGTCTGTCACATGTGCTCATGTGCTCAGTGTGAACCTGCTTTCATCTGTGAAGAGCACAGGGCGCCAGTGGCGAATTTGCCACTCTTGGTGTTCTCTGGCAAATGCCAAACGTCCTGCACGGTGTTGGGCTGTAAGCACAACCCCCACCTCATTAGGTCTGTTTCTGACCGTTTGAGCAGACACATGCACATTTGTGGCCTGCTGGAAGTCATTTTGCAGGGCTCTGGCAGTGCTCCACCTGCTCCTCCTTGCACAAAGGCGGAGGTAGCGGTCCTGCTGCTGGGTTGTTGCCCTCCTACGGCCTCCTCCACGTCTCCTGATGTACTGGCCGGTCTCCTGGTAGCGCCTCCATGCTCTGGACACTACGCTGACAGACACAGCAAACCTTCTTGCCACAGCTCACATTGATGTGCCATCCTGGATGAGCTGCACTACCTGAGCCACTTGTGTGGGTTGTAGACTCCGTCTCATGCTACCACTAGAGTGAAAGCACTGCCAGCATTCAAAAGTGACCAAAACATCAGCCAGGAAGCATAGGAACTGAGAAGTGGTCTGTGGTCACCACCTGCAGAACCACTCCTTTATTGGGGGTGTCTTGCTAATTGCCTATAATTTCCACCTTTTGTCTATTCCATTTGCACAACAGCATGTGAAATTTATTGTCAATCAGTGTTGCTTCCTAAGTGGACAGTTTGATTTCACAGAAGTGTGATTGACTTGGAGTTACATTGTGTTGTTTAAGTGTTCCCTTTATTTTTTTGAGCAGTGTATTTTCAAACAGTCTTTTTATTTCAATATCCTACTTTTAGATACCTGTTTGACTAGTTGTATTGCTGTTTTCTCACAGAATAAAGGTATCTTGTTGACATTGCTTTTGCTTAGCCTATATGCCTCATCGTGATGGCTTGAGTGGGTATTGGAAATGCAAAACACCATCACAGTTGCCCTATTTGGTTAATGGTTCTTAAGATTCACATTAATATCTAGTTGTGTATTTCATGTCTAGTTTAAGCCTTAAAACCCTGCGTAATCACATATAATTCCCACTTAATGGTTCACAAACCATATAATTGCTCTACTGCCTTATCCTTATTTTTCCACATTATAGTCTAATGGCCCATTGCCTTTAATCTGATATTGTTTTGAGATTACAATGTTTTTGAATAGCAAATAGGGTAGTAGATTTCCAAATTAAATTGTATTTTGGTTTGGGCTCAATAATGGTTTATTTATCCTGTATTATTAATCCCATGATTAACAACAACAGCTTTAATATGATAAATAACACACATTTCCAAACAATAGTTATAAACAAATACTACTCGGATTGATTATAACATGATAAGGTGGGTGTCAAAAAATCCTACATGTGAGTAATGGAGAGAGTTCATCAAACAGTGCTGTTGTTCGGTTTGCAATCCAACAAGCAGAATACGTACGTTTACATACTCGTTATTTAGTAGACACTCTTATCCAGAGCGACTTACAGTTAGTACATTCATCTTAAGATAGCCAGGTGAGACAGCCACATATCTCAGTCATAATAAGTACATGTTTCCTCTATAAACTAGCTATTAGCAAAGTCAGTAAAGTCAAGTCGGAAAAGGTCAAGTGTGAGTTCATGAAAGGCAAGGGTGTTAGTATATATATATTTATTTAAATGTCATTATGTTATGTTTTTTCTCCACAGCCTCATCAATATAGAATACCTCTGAATTTTAGCAAACATACAAAAACAATACAGCTAGGCTACACAGGCTGAGTAACTCAGAATAATATTATTCAGTACAATTACAACCATTGTATTAGTTTTAGACCATTGATCATGTTCAGTGAACCAATCAGTGGTCACATTACGTGAGTGATTGCTTTTCCCATGGATTGAACAAACAGATTAGCAGTAGGGAGAAAAACAAAACACAAAGAGATTAGAGACACCTCATTTTTAAGAATGAGGGGTATTAAATCTATTAAAATGTCATCAATCAGAATTTATCCCACAAATCCACAAGTCACGTTCATACCTTCACATCCCCTCGCCCAAACTAAACTACAATTATATGATGGTACTATGTTAGAGCATTATAGAAAACAGGGCAAATAATCTGGCRTTTTGTTGGAATTATCTGCTCATGGAAAACAGTGTTCGTTTATAGAACAGAATTTAATAATAATATCTGTTGTTGTTTTGTCAAGCAGGAACTGCCTGTCAAATGTTTGTTTTACTCCGTTCACAAGCATTCATCTTGTATGGTGTGTTTTTATATCACATACATCATTAATAAAGAGATTATGGGCCTAAAGTGTATTTAGTAGATAGGCCTATGCAGTGTGTTGATGAAAAGTTTGTTTCTGTCTAAATTGGTACGGTTGGTGTTTTTTTATTATACAACTACAAATGAACTATTCACTTTGGTTTAATTAGAATTCATACTATTAATGCAAGATCTGGAAATGATTGTCCATAGCATAATATATGAGTGTATTTTCGACAATATGACTATTGCCAAACCCAATACAGTTTCATATTTCAACTGGGGATTCGAGCAAACAGTCTAATGTTATCACACACTGAAGGGAGAATTGTTGTTGAACAATGTGTTGGAGTGTGTTTGCAGGTTACATTGAAACTATTGCATTTGTTTRCCCCTAATCCAGATGATGGGATTGAGATTTCATTCAGGATTAAATAAAAATATAATTTCACCCATCTGTATGGTCCTCTAGGAGGCAGCATCATTCTTGAATTTGAGAATACATGTAATAACAGAGTAGTGGCCAATATGAACATATTTTAAGAGTTTAAATTGAAAAGTAATTTTTTAATTATAGGGGACTACAAGAGATGATGATGAAAAATTTGATGAAAAAATCGAAAATGTACTATCACACATATGCAGAAATTCAATAGGCTAATCATGATTTATTTCACACGTATTGTTTTTAATATGTTTTGACATGCCTTCTATGTACCACAATCTACTAGGACATATCAATACATGAAATATAAACATTTAAAAACACATACACAGACCAAAGAATYAGTAATACCTGTCTTGGCAGCAGAGAGAATGTTTAGCCGTTTTATAGCACATTTCCTGCAATTCTATGCATTTTGACATGGCTAATGCTCTGTTATTATGCTTAAACATTATAACAAAATTGTCTATCTTTTACTTTGTTTACTATAAATTCTCAGATTATAGGCTATTATTAAAACATACATAGGTCCCTTAGCTTTTCTATATACTTTCTATTTGGTTTTAGTGCTTTAAGTTTACACCGAAAGCGTTTTTCCATCCCAATTTTAACTATTATTTTTTTAACCTTTTTGGGGTTGCAATGTACCAAAAATGTCCCGACTCCCGAGTTTGGGAAACAGTGGGCTAGGCTACACTTTAGTGATAGCGAGTGCTGAAACTAACTGTCCTCTGTCATGAACACTGAACTTCACATAATACATTTTCATCAACGACTTGTTCCCACCCTTTCTGTACCACCCAAGGAAACTCGAAAGAAAAGGATCCGGCTCTGGTCAAGTTCTGCGTGCAGCAGGGGAGCAGAAAATGGCTGCACATAAAAACGGGAGTTTGATACATATAATAAATAGAGCCAGTGTATACTTCAAAAACGGCAGCTACCGAAAGAGAATTTTATTGACCTCTCTGAAACCTGTTCAGTGTCAGAGGCGAACAGTCTCCAGCATCGGCGATAGGAACACGAACTTGACACCGCACTTGAGCTCAAATCTCGCTGGATGGTCATACAAGGAGTTATACGAATTGTCTGTGAAAGATCCGGAAACATTTTGGGGATCAATTGCTAAAGAGAGGCTTACATGGAATAAGCCATTCGATCAAGTGAGGGACTGCGAAATTACTAGTGGGAAAATCAATTGGTTTCTTGGGGGACAGTTGAACGTTTCTGGTAAGAATTGCCATCCCCTATTATTATTATTATTATTGGCTACACTGTAAATATTTACTACCCCATTGCATAACAGCATTTACTCAGTATTCTACATAGACTGGAAGTGCGTGCTCAAGCCTTATTTTCGTCTAGGATTAAGTTGATATTGTTTTTGTTTGTGTGGATCTTGTTCAGGTTTGCGAACTATGTTTAATGTACATTATGCTTACTGGACAGCCCCCCGAATACTGGACAGTAAGTTACATTAGTTRATCCATTCATCCATTTAATTGGCAGTGAATTGTTTGGATGTGCATGTTGCCAAGCATCCTGACAGAGTCGCCCTGGTCTGGGAGAGGGATGAACCTGGGACGGAGGTAAAGATCACCTATAGGTAAGTTCATGCCTATGCAAGGACCTTCGACAGGGTGGGGGACTATTATAACGTAACGCTTATCTTGGAAAGCTTGAGATATGATGTAGATGAGAGTTATCTGAATGAACGTGTCCACATCATTCAGCAGAGGAGCTGAAATCTATACTGATCTGTGCAACAGAGTAGGAGGTATAAAACCAACATACTTCACATTCCACACCGGTGTTAACCAGAGATGATTGCCTCCAGATGTAGGATCTTAATTTGAGCCAGTTTGCTACAGCATGAAAATAATCCTGCGGCAACAGGAAATGTGAATTATTAACCTCAAATACACTACAGGTTGAAAATGTGCAGGACGTTTTCCTGCAACAGGGTAATCAAATTAAGATCCTACATCTGTATCCTGTAAAAACATAATCTTGTCCTCTGTCAAGTATCCATGTTAGGTTCTGTTTTTTTTAGGTTATGCTATACTGTAAAGGGTAGGAGGAAACATGGCAGAGATTCAGCAGTGATATCTAAATATTTACAATATTCCAAATTGTTCTCTAGATATGCACAGTGAGATGTTCAGCTGTGCCAAAGAAGAACTGGATAAGAACCATGTTCTGGATWTGCATGGATATATTGTTAACTTTAATGTTGTATAGTACATAAAGAGCATAACATTTAACCTTTATTGATACAAGGAATACCAATTGATACCAGAGTCTCTTTTTCAATGATGTCCTGTGTTACAACAATCAGCAAATCATGAAGGCTTAAATACTCCCATTACAATTTGCATTATGAATGAGACACCATATGTACTTTATTGTTGATGAGACTAAATCATAAGGAAGTGCTGTTGAAATTGCAAAATAATTTTTGGTTGGGTGTCACAGTTATGGTGTAAGGTGGTAGTGTGAGATTTCAAAATGAGGCCTTTCTGCAATAACGACTAAAGCTGCTTCCTGGATCAGAATGTAAACAGGAAGTTGTGGGGTGTCCAACTGAACGTTCACTAGACATGAAACTGAAAGTGTACTGGAAGGTAATTTCAGTGCTCCCAAAAATTATTAATCAGAGTTATCCATTGTTCAGTGCCTCAAAGAAGCCTCAAAGTCACTAATATACATCTTCCTATATGATTGCAAGGAGTAGGGATTCAAAGTAGTTCTCAAAGACTCTCATCTTACAACAAAATACTTATTCGGCTATCACCATAGGAGAACCCTTTTGGGTTCCATGTAGAACCCTCTGTGGAAAGGCTTCTAAATAGAACCCCAAAAGGTTCTACCTGGAACCAAATAGGTTCTACCGGGAACCAAAAATGGTTCTTCAAATCCTTCTCCTATGGAGACAGCCGAAGAACCCTTTTAGGTTCTTAGATAGCACCTTTTTTTCCTAAGAGTGTACACTTCAGATAGTGTTTGATGGAATCAATACAGAATACATACCTTTACTAACTTACATACGCAACAATATTTGAGGTAACTGCTGCTCCAAGTAATAACTTCTGTCTGAACTTTATACAACTTTTCTAAAGGGAGCTACTTGAGACTACCTGCCGCCTAGCCAACACCCTGAAGAGGCATGGGGTCAACAAAGGTGACCGGGTGGCCATTTATATGCCAGTGTCGCCCATCGCCGTGGCTGCCATGCTTGCGTGCGCTCGTATCGGTGCTGTGCACACGGTGGTGTTTGCTGGGTTCAGCTCAGAGGCCCTGGCTGGGAGGATTCAAGATGGTGAGTGATACTGGGCCTGGACTCATGTTTGACTGAGATGAACTCTTTAGAAATGTTAGGTCACAATTTTTTATTTATTTTATTTCACCTTTATTTAACCAGGTAGGCCAGTTGAGAACAAGTTCTCATTTACAACTGCGACCTGGCCAAGATAAAGCAACGCAGTGTGACAAAAACAACAACACAGAGTTACACATAAACAAATGTACAGTCAATAACACAAAAGAAAAGAAAAATAGAAAAATCTATGTACAGTGGGTGCAAATGTAGAAGAGTAGGGAGGTAGGCAATAAATAGGCCCTAGAGGCGAAAATAATTACAATATAGCATTAATACTGGAGTGAATAATGCATTTCAAGCACGTTTGTGTTTTGTATACAGATGCTCCCTTTAAAGCCCAAACATGACATTTGAATGGTTGACTGAACACAAGGGAAGGGCACAAGGTCATTTCAATTGTGCATGCATGCAGCTATTCAAGTTAAAATAAAAATGAGAGATTTTCGAGGTTATCTGTAATCATACAAAGCTGACATAATACTTAAGCTTTGCGCCTTTAAATAAAGCGTAATCATAGAGTTTACAGGAATTTCAGCTTTTCTATTCAAAGGCACAGGATAAATGTCTGATAGTTAAACAGGATATAGTTCCAATGGCCATGACCCCTAAAATGGCTTGAATGAATGGCTGCCAAGTTCTCAGCACTCCCAAGTGAGTCATTATGCATAGAGCAATGTCAGATTTTTAAAATTGAACATGCTCTTGGCCATTGTTTCTGGGATACACCAGTCATCAAGTTTCCTCCCCTTTTTTCCAACTTAACTCCAGTGAGAAACMAACCTGTTTTACTCAAACGCTCCTAACATCATGAGACTAGGCAAGGGTTGTTTAAATTCAAGCTGCATTTTGCGGTCAGACAGAAACCAGGCCAATTTAGAAAGATCAAACACAAGGCCAGCAGTTTAGGACACAAACTGAAGGATGAGACAGAAAACTAGGAGCAACATGTCATCTCAAACCTTTATAACATGTACAGTACAGTACTGAGTGTACAAAACATTAGGAACACCTGCTCTTTCCATGACATAAACTGACCAGGTGAATCCAGGTGAAAGCTATGACCCTTTATTGATGTCACTTGTTAAATCCACTTCATGAAGGGGAGGAGACAGGTTAAATAAGGACTTTTAAGCCTTGAGACATGGATTGTGTYTGTGRGCCATTCAGAGGGTGAATGGGCAAGGCAAAAGATTTAAGTGCCTTTGAATGGGGTATGGTGGTAGGTGCCAGGCGCACKGGTTTGAGTGTGTCAAGAATTGCAGCACTGTTGTGTTTTTTACCTTAAACAGTTTCCTGTGTATATCAAGAATGGTCCACCACCCAAAGGACATCCAGCCAACTTGACACAGCTGTGGGAAGCATTGGAGTCAACGTGGGCCAGCATCCCTGTAGAAAGCTTGTAGAGTCCATGTCCTGACGAATTGAGGCTGTTCTGAGGGCAAAATGGGGTYGAACTCAATATTTGGAAGGTGTTCCTAATGTTTTGTACACTCAGTGTATACCTCAAACAGAACCAACAGATAGCAATTAGGCCTATTGACATCTTGAAATTGTGATAAGCTGCTTGCATTTTCTCAAAGTACTTKATATTCTCAGTTAGACTGTGTAGGGATGTGTCCGCATGATCTCAGATCTCTCAGACTGTGTTCCCCATCTCCCTGCAGCCCAGTGTAAAGCTGTAATCACGTGTAACCAAGGTGTGAGGGGAGGCCGGTTCATAGACCTGAAACCTACAGTAGATGCTGCAGTGAAGAACTGCCCCACTGTCCAACATGTGTTTGTGGCCCAGAGGACCACTAACCCAACTCCCATGGGCAAACTAGACATCCCATTGGAGGAGGTAAAACTTGTTCTTCATACTTTTCATTGTGTCATGGAGAAGGTAATAATGAGTCTGAGTAGCGGGACAAGCCAGTGGCAGTCCTGTCACGGGATCAGTTTGCATTGCAGCCAAGCTCTGCTCACAGATGAAGTGGTGAACTGAAAGAACCGTTTTGCGATGTTATCTGTCYTGTTAATATCTGTTATGAAAGATCTATTTATTTGTCTGTCATTTCATCTGCCATTGTCACTGACGAGCTTAAACACCTTGAGGTGTTTTGTTTTCAAGAACAACCTGTGTACAGTACCATTGAACAAAGTACATAGACAGACCTACTAGGAGAGTAGCGTGATGACATAGCACACATTTAACTTGAAGCAAATCAAGTGTAATTCCACTGCATTTAGCTGCATTTAGTAATTCCACTGCAAGAAACATTCATATCACCAAACCATATCTCCAGTCTCCCACTCTTTTCCTCTCTGTCTCAGGCGATGGCCAGTGAGTCTGCACAGTGTGRTCCAGAACCTATGGGCAGTGAGGAGATGCTTTTTATGCTCCACACGTCAGGCAGTACAGGCAAGCCCAAGGGCATTGTCCACACACAGGCTGGCTATCTGCTCTATGCTGCACTGACTCACCAGGTATGTCTTCAGTTAACCCCTCTACGGAATACTTCTTACTTCAGAGAAGCAAATGCAGGTATGGTGCCTTCCTTAAAATGGTGATGTGGCAGAAAATATGCATTTGTTTAGCTGATATATTCAACCAACTATAAAAGGAGGAGGAAGGCCCAATTACTGTGTTGTCTGAGAATGTTTTGATGAGGGCTACAGAAAGGGGGCTACAGACAGGGTAGTTTGAACAATATAAATATTCTGCCACATGGTTTGGCATAGCTTAGATCAGAACAATGAATTCAGTGTTCCCCTTTTGTGAGAGAAGSCCCATTCCATATTCTGGGTCAAAATTAGCCCCCTTTGACTGACAAATAAAAACATCTGTTTTCTCCCTGCTTTTCGATGCTGGTGAGCATGTTSTGCTTGGTGGGATTTACAGACACAAAGCTTACATGATGTTAGTGATAATAATAGAATGAAAACACAGCTATGAATCTGCACGAGATGTGCTGCTAATTTCTAAGTAGCTTACCAGCTCAGACTCAAACAGACGTTTGGCAATTGCTCGCACTGTCTCTTTTTGGCATGTTGGCTGTTTAGATTCAAATAACAGACAAAGCTGCTTTATATCTGTATCCCCCTGAAACAGACTGGGCCTCTTGGGACCATGCCAAAGAGAGACCTGTTGCTGTTGCCAGGCTGTTAAGCAGTTCTGCTCAGAGAACTATCAATGTGGCAGCCATGTTGTTTGGGAAAGCATGTATACAGAATTAGTCAGAATTTCGCAATCTTGTAATTTTGATGATTTTGTTGTCTGGAAAAGTACAGCATTGCTCAATGGACCTTGTCTCTAACCTTARGTGTTCTTGTTCTTGCAGTATGTCTTCGACTACCATCCGGGCGATGTGTTTGGCTGTGTGGCAGACATTGGCTGGGTGACTGGTCATAGCTATGTGGTGTATGGTCCTCTGTGTAATGGTGCCACCACTGTCCTCTTTGAGAGCACTCCTGTGTACCCAGACCCCGGTGAGCTATAACAGTACAAGTACAAGGGCTGCACCCTGACAATATCTGATTGACATGATCATCCACTATTAATCATTAAGATGTGTCTACAACTGTTACATTGAGACAGAGGATACTTTGGCAGGAGACTTTGACATCAAGCATCAAAGTTTGTCCTGTCTTTTCTGGTGCTTTTTACTCACTTTACCAGAGGTCATAGAATTATACAGGTCGTATCCACAGAGAGATAGCCAGGTGACTTGTTACCAGCTGGGTGGGTGTCACAGCTTTTGGCAGTATTGGAATACTTATTCACTGGGCTGGGGGCAATAAGGGCCAAAAATCATTATTGTTTTTGATTCTATTTTTATAGACAAGTTAGAAGTTCTATATTATTTATGCATGTGTTAAGACGTCCTGTTGCTATGTGTGCTAGAACTAATGTATAACTATTACCGTAATACGCAATATGTTTCTTTCTATAACACCGCGGATAACTTGTATATGTAGTGRTTGGAACAACAAGAAAACCTTAGAAATGTGAATAAAGTGGATCACTGTAGTTGTAACTGGCTTCGTTGGCATTTCTCCAGTGTTGAGTGACTCATTAACTGTCTTGATGACAATTTTATTCTTTGCTTATTACCGTGGCTTGTTGACTGAAGGAGTGCTTCAAAGTGTTATAAGTTAATTGTTAAGGTTTGCTGTAAACTTTGTAGTGATATGACATTGGCCAATGCCCTCTATAGCCTTGGCATAATAGMACATTTCCTGTTCTTGTTTCTGTGTCACTATTTAGTGGTTTATGGAAACAGGAAGGATATATTTTGCTGATATTTGCGTGCGTGTSTATTCCTTTACCATAATGACCATGTGTCTTCTTTGTTCCCTCAGGGCGATACTGGGAAACAGTGCAGCGACTGGGCATTAACCAGTTCTACGGTGCTCCCACTGCCATCAGGCTGCTGCTGAAATATGAGGAGAGCTGGGTAAAAAAGTACGACAGGTCCTCCCTCAAGACCCTTGGCTCTGGTGAGAGACTAGATCAGTGCCCCTTGCATAATAATTTGCCAATGAGCACACAGTTGATCCTACCAGATTAATTAAATAACTGATCAACTGTTCTGTGTGCAATTGAGTTGCGTGTGGCTCAGTTGGTAGAGCATGGCGCTTGCAACGCCAGGGTTGTGGGTTCATTCCCCACGGGGGGACCAGGATGAATATGTATGAACTTTCCAATTTGTAAGTCGCTCTGGATAAGAGCGTCAGCTAAATGACTTAAAATGTAAATGTAAATAGCTGCAACTCAATTACAAATTCAAAGTCAGTGGCTTTGCGCATTATGGAAACTTGACTTGATTCCAGTGATTCCTGTCAGTGTTACAATGACCTTAATAAACAATTCATTTTCAGAGTTCTTGGCTATAGCRATCATCACATTCATAGGCCAACATTATCATAAGTCATATCAGTTCAAAGCATTTCGTATCTTTATTATTATTGTCTTATTACTGAKATACTCTATCAGTAAAAAGGTAGCCCATTATCTAAATAATACAGAATGTTTATGCCTAGAGTACATTTCACAATATCTTAAACTAGCTCTGAGTGTGCCCAGAGCTGGGTGTACTGTATTGAATGTACCTGTCTTCTTGCAGTGGGGGAGCCTATCAATCACGAGGCATGGGAGTGGTTCTACAACGTGGTGGGAGATGGAAGATGCCCCCTAGTGGATACATGGTGGCAGACAGGTAACATCAGGGCGGCTGAATGTCTTGGCCAAGGTTGTCTGATGTGGTAAATGCTTCAACTTTAAATTGCCTTAGCTTAATTGTGCGTTATAAAATCTCCTCAGTCTTTTAAAGAGTCTAACATTTTTTATTGCACTACCATGTAGGACATCATAATACACTACATTACATGACATGGAACAAAGGGCTTATCAAAGGCATATAAAATCAGGTCAAGTTATGTTTGTAAGAAGGAGGAGACAATCATGACTTGAAAAGCAAGCTTATTTTGTGCATCAAATGAATGCTAACGCCTGTGCTCTGATGTTGCATGCTGGTGGAGGAGAAAGCTCTGCCTCTAAGGCGCATCTTGATTTGTTATGGTGGTTTCTGTGCTGATCTAGACAATAAGTCTGTCTGATACTCTGTTTATTGGTGGCTTAACCCTAATTTGCGATTAGCACAAGGTACATCTGCACTGAAAATGAATTAAAATAATCCCTCCCTCACCCCCAACACACTTACCCCCTTCTCCCCCAACCGCCAGCGGGAGGAGGCTCTCCAGTGAGGGCCTGGCAGGAGTGAAGTGGGGAGGGTCATGACCTAATTCCTCAAAAATCACTTTCTGGGGTTTTCTCCATGGGCGTATGTGCTAAGTCTTTTGAGGGGGGCTGGAGAGTGGGGTTCTTCCAAAGGCTTAATATCAAAATGAAGTGTAATTTTCTTGTACAGTACTGCAATTCCTTTTTTATTAAGGTGATTATCACTTATTACTAATTTGCCATAGCCACAGGGGTTCAACCCTCGCCCCTCTTCCCCATCAGCAAAACATAGACAATCTGTAGTGCAGCCAGACTTAGGTCAAATTCAGTACATATCAACTACTCTCCAATATGTCAGCTGCACATCCCTTTAACCCTCCTTATTGCACTTCTCCATGCATCTCCTCTCTCCCTCTCTGTCCCCAGAGACGGGAGGTGTGTGTATTGCTCCAAGGCCAGCTGAAGAGGGTGCTGAAATTGTTCCGGCCATGGCCATGAGGCCCTTCTTTGGCATTCAGCCTGTTCTCATGGAGGAGAAGGTGATCTGTCTGTGCTGAATTCAAATCAATTCAACTGTCTTGCTTTTTCAGAATGAAATGGTCAATTTGTATTTTTTTTAAACAGATTTTACTTAAGAGAAAACTTAAGAGAAAAATATCAAATGTATTTGTTCTATGTTCATCATTAAGGCACAACCTTAAATGTTTTACCTTCCATTTTTGTGAATCAAGTCCTTGTGAAATGTAGTCAGTTGTATTACCGCATTCTCCTCTGACGGCATTCTGGGACTTTGGAGTCTCGTTCTTCAGAAGCCATAAAAAGTATAACAATTCAAGCTGGACCATGTCCAACTGCTCCAAGGAAATTCCACTCTTCCCCTCCTCAACTGTGTGACCTCGTTCTCCGTTCAAAAGTTGAAAACAGGTTAACAATCACAAGGCCCGTGGGCGGAATACCAGGGTGCATTCTCAAAGCATGCACAGACCAGCTGGCTAGTGTCTTCACAGACATTTTCAACCGTTACTTGTCCCAGTCTGTAATCACAACATGTTTCAAGCTGACCACCCTCGTCCRGGTTCCCAAGAGCTCCAAGGTAACCTGCCTAAATGACTACCACCCTGTAGCACTCAGATCTGTAATTATGAAGTGCTTTGAAGGCTGGTCATGACACACATCAACACCATCATCCCAGACACCCTAGACCCACTCCAATTTGCATACCGCACCAACAGATCCATAGATGACACAATCTCAATTGCACTTCACACTGCCCTCTCCCACCTGGACATGAGGGGAAATAACAATGGGAGAATGCTGTCAATAGACTACAGCTCAGAGTTCAATACCATAGTTCCCTCCAAGCTCATCACCAAGCTAGGGACCCTGGGACTGAACCCCTCCCTCTGCTACTGGATCCTATACTTCCTGGCGGGTCGGCCCCAGGTGATGAAGGTAGGCATCAACACCATCGCCACGCTGACCGTAAACACGGGGGCCCCTCAGGGGTGTGTGCTTAGTTCCATCTTGTACTCCCTGTTCACCCATGACTGCGTGGCCACGCATGACTCCAACACCATTATCAAGTTTGCTGATGACATGACGGTGGAGTCCTGATCACCAAAGACGATGAGTCAGCCTACAGGGAGGAGGTCAGAGACTTGGCAGTGTGGTGCGAGGACGACAACCTCTCCCTCAATGTCAGTAAGACCAAGGAGCTGACRGTGGACTATAGTACAAAGAGGGGAAAGCACGCCCCCATCCATATTGACGGAGCTGTTGTGGAGCAGGTCAAGAGCTTCAAGTTTATTGGCGTACACCTCACTAAGGACTTCACATGGTCCACACACACACGCACAGTTGTGAAAAGGGCATGGCAGCGCCTCTTCCCCCTCAAGAGGCTGAAAATATTTGGCACGGGTCCTAGAATCCTCCAAAAGTTCTACAGCTGCACCATCGAGAGCATCGTGACTGTCTGCATCACCGCTTGGTATGACAAATGCACCGCCATTGACCGCAAAGTGCCACAGAGGGTGGTAGAGACATCCCAGTACATTCCGGGCCAAGCTCCATGACATCGAGGACCCCTATACCAGGCGGTGTCAGAGGAATCCCTGAAAAATTGCCAAAGACTCCAGCCACCCAAGTCATAGACTATTCATTCTGCTACCGCTTCTACCCCCAAGCCATAAGACTGCTATAGCCAGACTTCTAAATAGTAAATTAAATGGTACCAGAACTATCTGCACTGACTCTATCTTGCACTGACCCTACGCACACCCACTAGACTATATATACACACCATATATACATTCACTCACACACACTACCTTGACACGCCCACACATTCACATACACTACATACGCACACACAACACAAACACACGTACACATTACACACACACTCACACACTTTTACACTCATCATTTGCTGCTGCTGCTCTGTTATGTATTTTACTCTTATTATTATTATTATCTATCGTGACGCCTAGTCACTTTACCCTGCCTTCATGTACATATCTACCTCATACCTCTTCACATTGACCTGGTATTGGTACTCCCTGTATATAGCTCCACATTGATCTGGTACTGGTACTCCCTGTATATAGCTCCACATTGACCTGGTATTGGTACTCCCTGTATATAGCTCTACATTGACCTGGTACTGTACTCCCTGTATATAGCTCCACATTGATCTGGTACTGGTACTCCCTGTATATAGCTCCACATTGACCTGGTATTGGTACTCCTGTATGATAGCTCCACATTGACCTGTATTGGTAACTCCCTGTATATAGCTCCACATTGATCTGGTACTGGTACTCCCTGTATATAGCTCCACGTTGACCTGGTATTGGTACTCCCTGTATATAGCTCCATTCTAGTGCATTTTATTACTATTTAATTTGTATCATTATTTTAAAACTCTGCCTCGTTGGGAAGGGCTCGTAAGCAAGCATTTCACGGTAAACACCAGTTGTGTTTGGCGCATGTGACAAATAAAATTAGATTTTGATTTGAACTAATTTGTAAGTCGCTCTGGATAAGAGCGTCTGCTAAATGACTTAAATGTTATGTAAATGTAACTGGTCTTTTAAAGCACTAAGTACTGTACGTTAGACGCTAATTGTGGGACAGTGAAATGATGAAAAGGCAGTGTGTATCTGGGGATCTCTCTGGAGCTGTTAACCCCCCCCCCCCCTCAGTATTACATGTGGAGCCACTAGTTAGTCCCAGTCTTTTCAGCTTTAGAACAGAGAGACATAAGGACAGAGATATCTTTCAGTCCAGAAATCCCTCCAGCTTGAACCAACGTGTCCCTGTGGTAGATGGGTCACACCCGCCTTAACGCCTTTCACATTGCAATTAAAACTAACCAGCATATGCTTCCCTTTCCTTGATTAACATATTTACAGGGCTTTGTTGGAGTGGTAACCTGACCTCGAAACTTAATTTCCCCTCTCCGTGTCTTTTACTAGTAATTTCAGTAAACAGTAAATCTACACGCAGTACTGTATAACCTGCATGCACTGAATTTCTATGTATTGTTGTTATTTATGTGTTTTACTGTAGAGGTTGATCTTTATGAACAGACACATTCTTATTGTTATTATTGTTGTGACATGCTTGCTGCATGATTTTTTTCTAAATGCACTTGTAATGTTTGTGTTTACATTCTATACTGATTAGTTTTATTAATTCCAATGTTTTAATGTGAGAGAACCTAATAAATTATTAAAATGTTTGATTAATTTTCCTTTTATCACCAACAGGGTAAGCCTATATCAGGAAATGATGTCAGTGGAGCCCTTTGTATTGGCCAACCATGGCCTGGAATGGCACGGACCATCTTTGGGGACCACAAGAGATTTGTGGATGCATACTTCAAACCATATCCTGGTGAGTTGGCCTAATTCCGTTTCCCTGTAAGCTCCTCTCTATTTTTTAAATATTTTTTATTTCACCTTTATTTAACCAGGTAGGCCAGTTGAGAACAAGTTCTCATTTACAACTGTGACTTGGTCAAGATAAAGCAAATCAGTGTGACAAAAAAAACAACACAGAGTTACACATAAYCAAACGTACAGTCAATAACACAAAATAAAATAAAAATAGAAAAATCTATGTACAGTGGGTGCAAATGTAGAAGAGTAGGGAGGTAGGCAATAAATAGGTCCTAGAGGCGAAAATAATTACAATTTAGCATTTATACTGGAGTGATAGATGTGCAGATGATGATGTGCAAGTAGAGATACTGGGGTGCAAAATAGCAAGAGTGTAAGTAATAATATGGGGATGAGGTAGTTGGGTGTGCTATTTACAGATTGGCTGTGTACAGGTACAGTGATCAGTAAGCTGCTCAGACAGCTGATGCTTAAAGTTAAGGAGGGAGATATAAGACTCCAGCTTCAGAGATTTTTGCAATTCGTTCCAGTCATTGGCAGCAGAGAACTGTAAGGAAAGGCGGCCAAAGGAAGTGTTGGCCCCGGGGACGACCAGTGCAATATACCTCCTGGAGCGCGTGCTACGGGTGGGTGTTGCTATGGTGACCAGTGAGCTAAGGTGGAGCTTTACCTAGCAAAGACTTATAGATGACCTGGAGCCAGTGGGTTTGGCGACAGATATGTAGTGAGGGCCAGCCAAGAGAGCATACAGGTTGCAGTGGTGGTATATGGGGCTTTGATGACAAAACAGATGGCACTGTGATAGACTACATCCAGTTTGCTGAATAGAGTGTTGGGGGCTATTTTGTAAATGACATCACCGAAGTCAAGGATCGGTAGGATAGTCAGTTTTACGAGGGTATGTTTGGTGGCATGAGTGAAGGAGGCTTTGTTGCAAAATAGGAAGCCGATTCTAGATTTAATTTTGGATTGGGGATGCTTAATGTGAGTCTGGAAAGAGAGTTTACAGCCTAACCAGACACCTAGGTATTTGTAGTTGTCCACATATTCTAGGTCAGAACCGTCCAGAGTAGTGATGCTGGACGGGCGGCAGGGTGCAGGCAGCAATCGGTTGAAGAGCATGCATTTAGTTTTACTAGCATTTAAAAGCAGTTGGAGGCCACGGAATGAGTGTTGTATGGCATTGAAGCTTGTTTGGAGGTTTGTTAGCACAGTGTKCAAAGAAGGGCCAGATGTATACAGAATGGTGTCATCTGCGTAGAGGTGGATCAGAGAATCACCAGCAGCAAGAGCGACATCATTGATATATACAGAGAAAAGAGTCGGCCCGAGAATTGAACCCTGTGGCACCCCCATAGAGACTGACAGAGGTCCAGACAACAGGCCCTCTGATTTGACACACTGAACTTTATCTGAGAAGTAGTTGGTGAACCAGGCGAGGCAGTCATTTGAGATGCCAAGGCTATTGAGTCTGCCGATAAGAATGTGGTGATTGACAGAGTCGAAAGCCTTGGCCAGGTCGATGAAGATGGCTGCACAGTACTGCCTTTTATCGATGGCGGTTATGATATCGTTTAGGACCTTGAGCGTAGCTGAGGTGCACCCATGAACAGCTCGGAAACCAGATTGCATAGTGGAGAAGGTACGGTGGGATTCGAAATGGTCGGTGATCTGTTTATTAACTTGGCTTTCAAAGATTTTAGAAAGGCAGGGCAGGATGGATTTAGGTCTATAGCAGTTTGGGTCTAGAGTGTCTTCCCCTTTGAAGAGGGGGATGACCGCAGCACCTTTCCAATCTTTGGGGATCTCAGACGATACGAAAGAGAGGTTGAATAGGCTAGTAATAGAGGTTGCAACAATTTTGGCGGATCATTTTAGAAAGAGAGGGTCCAGATTGTCTAGCCCAGCTGATTTGTAGGGATCCAGACTTTGCAGTTCTTTTAGAACATCAGCTGTCTGGATTTGGGTGAAGGAGAAACGGGGGGTGGGGGGTTGGGCAAGTTGCTGCAGGGTGTGCTGAGATGTTGGGTAGGGGTAGCCAGGTGGAAAGCATGGCCAGCCATGGAAAAATGCTTATTGAAATGATTATGATTATTGTAGATTTATCGGTGGTGACAGTGTTTCCTATCCTCAGTCCAGTGTGCAGCTGGGAGGAGGTGCTCTTATTCTCCATGGACTGTACAGTGTCCCAAAACTTTTTGGAATTAGTGCTACAGGAAGCAAATCTGTTTGAAAAAGCTAGCCTTAGCTTTCCTAACTGACTGAGTATATTGGTTCCTGACTTCCCTGAAAAGTTGCATACCACGTGGGCTACTCGATGCTCATGCAGAACGCCACAGGATGTTTTTGTGCTGGTCCAGGGCAGTCAAGTCTGGGATGAACCAAGGGCTATATCTGTTCTTAGTTCTACATTTTTTGAATGGGGCATGCTTATTTAAGAAGGAGAGAAAAGCACTTTTGAAGAGCAACCAGGCATCCTCTACTGACAGGATGAGGTTAATATCCTTCCAGGATACCCGGGCCAGGTRGATTAGAAAGGCCTGCTCGCTGAAGTGTTTCAGGGAGCGTTTGACAGTGATGAGGGGTGGTCGTTTGACCGCGGACCCAGTACGCACACAAGCAATGAGGCAGTGATCGCTGAGATCCTGGTTGAAGACAGGAGAGGTGTATTTAAAGGGCAGGTTGGTRAGGATGATATCRAAGAGGGTGCCCATGGTTACYGATTTAGGGTTGTACCTGGTAGGTTCCTTGATGATTTGTGTGAGATTGAGGGCATCTAGCTTAGATTGTAGGATGGCCGGGGTGTTAAGCATGTCCCAGTTTAGGTCACCTAACAGTACGAACTCTGAAGACAGATGGGGGGCGATCAATTCACATATGGTGTCCAGGGCACTACTGGAGCAGAGGGGGGTCTATAACAAGCAGCAACGGTGAGAGACTTGTTTCTGGAAAGGTGGATTTTTAAAAGTAGCTCGAATTGTTTGGGCACAGACCTGGATAGTATGACAGAACTCTGCAGGCTKTCTCTGCAGTAGATTGCAACTCCGCCCCCTTTGGCAGTTCTATCTTGTCGGAAAATGTTATAGTTAGCGATGGAAATTTCTGGATTTTGTGTGACCTTCTTAAGCCTGGATTCAGACACGGCTAGGACATCCGGGTTTGCGGAGTGTGCCAAAGCAGTGAATAAAACAAACGTAGGGAGGAGGCTTCTAATGTTAACATGCATGAAACMGGGCCTCCCGGGTGGCGCAGTGGTCTAGGGCACTGCATCGCAGTGCTAGCTGCGCCACCAGAGTCTCTGGGTTCGCGCCCAGGCTCTGTCGCAGCCGGCCGCGACCGGGAGGTCCGTGGGGCGACGCACAATTGGCCTAGCGTCGTCCGGGTTAGGGAGGGTTAGGCCGGTAGGGATATCCTTGTCTCATCGCGCTCCAGCGACTCCTGTGGCGGGCCGGTCGCAGTGCGCGCTAACCAAGGGGGCCAGGTACACGGTGTTTCCTCCGACACATTGGTGCGGCTGGCTTCCGGGTTGGAGGCGCGCTGTGTTAAGAAGCAGTGCGGGGGTTGGGTTGTGGGTTGTTGGGTTGTGTTGGGTTGGGTTGTGCTTCGGAGGACGCATGGCTTTCGACCTTCGTCTCTCCCGAGCCCGTACGGGAGTTGTAGCGATGAGACAAGATAGTAATTACTAGCGATTGGATACCACGAAAATTGGGGAGAAAAGAAGGAAACATTTAAAATAAATAAATAAATGTAAAAATAAATTAAAACATGCATGAAACCAATGCTTTTAACGTTACAGAAGTCTATAGCTATAGAAAATAGTTTTCGTGAATTCAATATGAAAATGGTAGATAGCAATCTACAGTGGCAAAGAGGAGGTGAGGGCCCTGGTGGAGTGGTGCTAGGAAAATAACCTCTCCCTCAACGTCAACATAACTAAGGAGATGATCGTGGACTTCAGGAGACAGCAGAGAGAGCACGACCCCATCCACATTGACGGGGCAGCAGTTGAGAGGGTGAAAATTGTCAAGTTCCTCGGTGTGCACATCATTGACAACCTGAAATGGTAAATTTCACACAGACAGTTTGGTGAAGAAGGCGCAACAGCGCCTCTTCAACCTCAGGAGGCTGAAGAAATTTGGCTTGGCACCCCAAGACCCTCACAATATTTTACAGATGCACCATTGAGAGCATCATGTCGGGCTGTATAACCGCCTGGTACGGCAATTGCACCGTCCGCAACCGCAGGGATCTCCAGAGGGGGGTGCGGTCAGCCCAACACATCACTGAGGGGAACACTGCCTGCCCTCCAGGACATCTACAGCACCCGGTGTCACAGGAAGGCCAAAAAGATAATCAAAAACCTCAGCCACCCGAGCCACTACCTGTTCACCCAGCCACCATTTAAAATGCGGAGACAGTACAGGTGCATCAAAGCTGGGACCGAGAGACTGAAAAACAGCTTCTATCTCCAGGCCATCAGACTGTTAAATAGTCACCACTAGCCAGCTACCACCCGGTACTCTACCCTACACCTCAAGGTCATTGAACACTGGTCACTTTAATAATGTTCACATACTGTTTTACCCACTTCATATGTAAACTCAGCAAAAAAAGAAACGTCCTCTCACTGTCAACTGCGTTTATTTTCAGCAAACTTAACATGTGTAAATATTTGTATGAACATAACAAGATTCAACAACTGAGACATAAACTGAACAAGTTCCACAGACATGACTAACAGAAATGGAATAATGTGTCCCTGAACAAAGGGGGGGGTAAAAATCAACAGTAACAGTCAGTATCTGGAGTGGCCACTAGCTGCATTAAGTACTGCAGTGCATCTCCTCGTCGTGGACTGCACCAGATTTGCCAGTTCTTGCTGTGAGATGTTACCCCACTCTTCCACCACGGCACCTGCAAGTTCCAGGACATTTCTGTGGGGAATGGCCCTAGCCCTCACCCTCCAATCCAACAGGTCCCAGAGAAGCTCAATGGGATTGAGATCCGGGTTCTTCGCTGGCCATGGCAGAACACTGACATTTCTGTCTTGCAGGAAATCACACACAGAACGAGCAGTATGGCTGGTGGCATTGTCATGCTGGAGGGTCATGTCAGGATGAGCCTGCAGGAAGGGTACCACATGAGGGAGGAGGATGTCTTCCCTGTAACGCACAGTGTTGAGATTGCCTGCAATGACAATAAGCTCAGTCCAATGACGCTGTGACACAGCGCCCCAGACCATGACAGACCCTCCACCTCCAAATCGATCCCGCTCCAGAGTACAGGCCTCGGTGTAACGCTCATTCCTTTGACGATAAACGCTAATCTGACCATCACCCCATGTGAGACAAAACCGCGACTCGTCAGTGAAGAGCACTTTTTGCCAGTCCTGTCTGGTCCAGCGATGGTGGGTTTGTGCCAATAGGCGACGTTGTTGCCGGTGATGTCTGGTGAGGACCTGTCTTACAACAGGCCTACAAGCCCTCAGTCCAGCCTCTCTCAGCCTATTGCGGACAGTTTGAGCACTAATGGAGGGATTGTGCGTTACTGGTGTAACTCGGGCAGTTGTTGTTGCCATCCTATACCTGTTGCGCAGGTGTGATTTTCGGATGTACTGATCCGGTGTTGTTACATGTGGTCTGCAACTGCGAGGACGATCAGCTGCCCGTCCTGTCTCCCTGTAGCGCTGTCTTAGGCGTCTCACAGTACGGACATTGCAATTTATTGCCCTGGCCACATCTGCAGTCCTCATGCCTCCTTGCAGCATGCCTAAGGCACATTCACGCAGATGAGCAGGGACCCTGGGCATCTTTCTTTTGGTGTTTTCAGAGTCAGTAGAAAGGCCTCTTTAGAGACCTAAGTTTTCATAACTGTGACCTTAATTGCCTACTGTCTGTAAGCTGTTAGTGTCAAAAAGACCGTTCCACAGGTGCATGTTCATTAATTGTTGATAGTTCATTGAACAAGCATGGGAAACAGTGTTTAAACCTTTTACAATGAAGATCTGGATTTTTATGAATTATCTTTGAAAGACAGGGTCCTGAAAAAGGGACATTTATTTTTTTGCTGAGTTTATATACTTTATTTTAGTCTAGGCTCATCCTATATAACTACTGCTTTACACACCTTTATTTATTACTCAGTATATACAGTATATTTATATTTTGGATTCATTGTTAATTCTGATATTTCTTAATTCCTTTATTTAAATTTGTGTGTATTGTTTTGTATTGTTCGGTATTACTGCCRTGTTGGAGCTAGAAACATAAGCATTTCGCTGCACCTGCGAATAACATCTGCAAATATGTGTACGTGACCAATCAAATTTGATTTGGATTTGATTTGTGATAGCAGGGCTAAAAAATAATACCAGTATATTTGTCTAACATGGCCAACAGTGTTGACAATGTTATTTAGATAACGATTACTGAGAGACCTTAGGTCACTGTTTATTACCCAAGGGTGAGCTTTGGAGTTGATTCTATTCCAGGTCTTTACTTCACTGGGGATGGAGCATATCGGTCTAAAGAAGGCTACTATCAGATAACTGGGCGTATGGATGATGTTATCAACATTAGTGGCCACCGATTGGGTACTGCTGAAATTGAGGATGCCCTGGTAAGAACTAACACACCTAGCKTATTTGTTACATGAATGGCAGCTATATGTTCAGTTGACTGACTAATAAAATCAATATCATGATTATGTGAAAGAGTCACTGTACTGTTGTTGTCAATGGGYATTTCTTATACATTTCTTGAATGGTTGTCTTCTGTCTTTTAGGATGAACACCCAGCAGTTCCTGAGACTGCGGTGATTGGTATTTCCCATGATATCAAAGGAGAGGGTAAGAATAAGAATATAGACATACAGTGCAAAACCTCTATCATCCCACATTAACACGCACAATACACATTTTTTACAGTATGTATGTGAATTGGATATTTCTGGAGCTTTGAAATGGCTTCTAAACCGTTGAATAACAGTACACCAGGAAATGGAAAGCTTCTTAGCTTTGAGTCAACTCTCTCCTTGAATCTAGCCACTGTTACCCTTTAGTGGAATAGGCACTAGCCTTCAGGTGTGTCAATACTAGTGTAATATATGTGGTGTTCTTCATGAGATTAAACCAACCCACATACTAACCAAAAGAAGATCAAGATTGCTAAAACTACATATGTATATATCTATGTACACTGAAATTACATATGTATATATCTATGTACACTGAAATGACATATGTGTACATCTATATGACTATCAAGTGCGTTGAAGTTTATTTACAACTTGCAATTAATTCATAGTTATTGGCACATTCTATCAATGCTTTGTTGCATGTTTTCCTTCCCTTGTACAACAGTTCCCTTTGCCTTTGTGGTTTTGAAAGAAGACCCTTCCCTGAACCACACAGCAGTCGTTAAAGAGCTGAGAGGCCTGGTGGCCACTAAGATAGCAAAATATGCCGTCCCTGACCACTTTCTGGTGAGGATATTCATGCTGCTTGTGGTTACTAAACTGTGCATTTATGTTAGTATGTAAAACTGCTGTTGTTGAAGATCCTAGTATATGCCCTGAACCAGACAGCAGTCGTTAAAGATCTGAGAGGTCTGGGGCCACTAAGATAACAAACAAAGTATGCTGTCCCCGACCACTTTCTGGTGAGGACATTCACACTGTTTGTGGTTACTAAACTGTGCATTCCTGTTATTCAAGGCAGTATGTAAAATTGCTATTGTTGAAGATCCTATTATATGGAAATGGCATTTGTTTTAAACTAATAATAGATGGTTTCTTTCATCTATCTGTCATTTGACCTCTTTCAGGTAGTGAAGAGACTTCCCAAGACACGCTCTGGYAAGATCATGAGGAGAATCCTGCGGAAGGTGGCTATGGAGCAGACAGGAGACCTGGGCGATGTGTCCACTCTGGATGACCCATCTGTTGTCTCAGAGATCATCAAGGCCTATGCTCAGTACAAGAGCCTGACACCTCAGAATAAATAATGAAGTAGGCTTTATCACTGCTAAGACGTTGTGTTGGCAACTTGGCACTGGTCACTTGAGTAACAGCTCACTTCACTCACTCCATTCTGAATTTTATACTGTGCTGAAGCTGAGTTAGTTTTATGACCACAGTCCTTCAGTTGTTCACTATGTATGGCTCATTTATATAAGACACAAGACACTCAAGATACACAGTACACCCCTTTCTTTCCCTTAAGAATCATTATCATAAGGTTCTCTCTCATGAGAGATGAAGATTATCAAACGCACAGTATTTTTTAACTTTGTTTTTTTTAAAGATCCACACCGATTGGCACGGGTGTTTTTCTGTTGCTCATTAGAAAAACAAGATTTCAGTCTGGGATGTATGTTTCCTGACCGTTGTTCAACCCATGTTAGTAGGCCAAAAATCAAAACAGAACTTTCATTTATTTACCTGTTGTGATGCACGGATGTTCCAAACTCTGTTTTAGAAGAGACTGACTTTATGAACAAAATTATCAGATTTACACTTGGTAGTCAATTTTGACGCTAGAATAACTGTTTCTTACTCATATAGATGCCACATATGCAGTTTTCAAAGGGATTCTTGCTTTTTAAAGGCAGTTCTCTTTAAAGCTGCAATATGCAAGTCTAAGAAGTGGTAGATCTGTTCTTTGTGCGCTATTTCTATGCTTCCCCTTCTTAAATTTCGTTTTTGGGTCTTAACTCTCAGTTTTGTACACCAGCTTCAAACAGCTGAAAATACAATATATTTTTTATGAAAAATATATTTRACAGGGGTTTGATGGTAAAATTACTCTACACTATACCTGCTTGTTTTGTCACATCAACTGAAATTAGGCGAACAATTAGAATTTTAGCAACCAGGAAATGGCGAAGCGATTTCTGCATAGTACATCATTTAAATATTTAGAAAAGGTGCTGTAATGAATTATGAATAATTCATCCAGAATAATGGTGTTTTATATATGTTATCTTTATAAAGGTCCCATTTAACCAAATGTTAAATTGCTCAAGGACGTGTTCACTTGATTGAAACATTTACTTGATAATTAACTTTTTTTCCAGATTCATTCTTTATAATATCAATGCCATCTTGAAATTATAACAGAATTAATTGACTTTACGTTGTAAATTCTTACAAAAAATAAAGCAACTAACAAAAATGAGCACTGTTTTTTTGCCTTGTCAATTGCTGTTGTATATGTATCGCATATATACGGAATAAAATATCTAAGAACTATTTTGCAGTCTTTATTTGTGATTATATTAATTGACATAAACAATCCTTTTTGTTCAGCAATTCCATGACATTAAATGTTTTACAGTTACACATATGCAGTGGAGGAAACGACTTCTCCGCAACAAAACAACTCCAGTCCTTGCTGGTATAAATAKATATCTGCAATCTGCATGCCAACCATTTGATCTCAATCAGTTTCATGAAAATATACATTTAGATCTTATTTAGTTATTTACAGTGTTGCGCGAATTTTTGAGCAGATAATGTAAACAAACTCTAGCATACCMGTGTTTTGTTTCAATCAATGGACACATTTTGCGGAGTGGTGCGCGCTGTTGAGTTGTGGCCCCAGAGAAATGTGACAATTTGCACAATCATCATAAAACAGCCTTTSTTAAAGTAAAGTATGGGTCGCGGACCAGTTAATGGTGGGTCGCGACGTGTCAGTGTAAATGTATAATTGTTTCATTAATTACAGGAATTGATTTGGCCAAGTGCATCTGCGCTCTCTGTTCAGTGCGCTTTCTGCTTAAGCAGCGGTCTCTGCTCAGTTTGGCAGCTGCGCGAGAGGGAGATGCCAGTGTGCTTCGCGGTTTACCGGATCTTTTTTTCTGCAGTTTTCTTGAAGATTACTCCGCGACACACACGATGCAGCGCTGTCGTTCAAGCGGKAGATTATGCGCTGTCAGCCACTGACTTGTCATTCCCACACCGCTGTCATCAAATGGATGCTAGCTACAAAATCAGACTGAGSTCAATTGTCATGGAACGCATATACAGCGACGAGTTTCTCTCTCTTTCATACACACTTATAACGAGGAGCGTCCACAATGTGTTTTGTGTGTGGAAGTGGTTAGTAATGAGTCTCGCATAACGAACAAATTAATAAAACATCCACAGCATGATGGTAAACCGAMGAAGTTATTTCAGAACAGGGCAGAATGCTTCAGGAAACAGTGCCTCGACAGTGGAAAAGTAAGTCAGCTAGCAAGGCATTGTTGTCATTTTATAGCAGGTGATGATAAGCAGAAATAAGGGAGTACTAACTAACTCTCATAGTAGTAGATGTGAGTTTCTCTTTCAAACAATCCCCTGGCCTTGTACACAGCTAATAGCTAACATTCGCCAAAGCAAGCTAGCTACTGATAGTGCAACCCTAAGTAACAGTACWGWTGAAGATGAAAAATAATCAGGCCTACAGTACATCTTACTGTAGAAATTATTGTTGAAAACTAGTCTAGGCTGGAACTGTTGCTGTTAAAATACAATAATAAAAACTGGAATAAACTGATTGAAGCAAGATGCTATTTTAGGCAAACACACACACAGTTCTGGGTTGCTCATCTACAACAGGAAGCGGTCTCCTGCCTGACTGAGAAAGCAGTAGATGTTCTGGTCCAGTTTGGCACCACATACCTATGTGAGTCAGGGTTCTCAACTCTGACATACTTAAAAAACATGTTCAGAAACAGTTTCAAGGCTGAGCATGACCTCTGTGTTGCACTGTTAAAAACAGCCCAGAATAGGCATGTTGCTGTTAAAATACAAATACATATTTTTTTATTCTGAACTGGAATAAACTGATTGATCACATCACACAGATATAGACCAGAAAAGGACTGTGTGTGATGTGATCAATCAGTTTATTCCAGTTCAGAATAAAAAATATGTATTGTATTTTAACAGCAACACTTCCAACCTAGACTTTCTTTCAACAATAATTTCTACAGTAGGCCTGATCATTTTTCATCTGTACTGTTACTTAGGGTTGCACTATCAAAAAGCCTGTGTGTGTGTTCTGTTATTCATCTGTGTGATGTGATCAATCCGTTTATTCCAYTTCAGAATGAAAATTATTTGTATTTTAACAGCAACAGTTCCAACCTAGACAGATATGTAAGTGTTTTAATTGGGGAAAATAAACATTAATAGATATTTATATGGATATTTAATTTAATTGTTATTTGTTTTTGTTTACAGTCGTGGCCAAAAGTTTTGAGAATGACACAAATATTAATTTCCACAATGTTTGCTGCTTCAGTGTCTTTAGATATTTTTGTCAGATGTTACTATGGAATACTGAAGTATAATTACAAGCATTTCATAAGTGTCAAAGGCTTTTATTGACAATTACATGAAGTTGATGCAAAGAGTCGATATTTGCAGTGTTGACCCTTCTTTTTCAAGACCTCTGCAATCCGCCCTGGCATGCAATTAACTTCTGGGCCACATCCGGACTGATGGCAGCCCATTCTTGCATAATCAATGCTTGGAGTTTGTCAGAATATGTGGGTTTTTGTTTGTCCACAAGTTCTCAATAGGATTAAGGTCTGGTGAGTTTCCTGGCCTTGGACCCAAAATATCGATGTTTTGTTCCCCGAGCCACTTAGTTATCACTTTTGCCTTATGGCAAGGTCCTCCATCATSCTGGAAAAGGCATTGTTCGTCATCAAACTGTTCCTGAATGGTTGGGAGAAGTTGCTCTCGGAGGATGTGTTGGTACCATTCTTTATTCATGGCTGTGTTCTTAGGCAAAATCGTGAGTGAGCCCACTCCCTTGGCTGAGAAGCAACCCCACACATGAATGGTCTCAGGATGCTTTACTGTTGGCATGACACAGGACTGATGGTAGCGCTCACCTTGTCTTCTCTGGACAAGCTTTTTTCCYGATGCCCCAAACAATCGGAAAGGGGATTCATCAGAGAAAATGACTTTACCCTAGTCCTCAGCAGTCCAATCCCTGTACCTTTTGCAGAATACCAGTCTGTCCCTGATGTTTTTCCTGGAGAGAAGTGGCTTCTTTACTGCCCTTCTTGACACCAGGCCATCCTCCAATTCTTCGCCTCACTGTGCGTGCAGATGCACTCACACCTGCCTGCTGCCATTCCTGAGCAAGCTCTGTACTGGTGGTGCCCCGATCCCACAGCTGAATCAACTTTAGGAGACGGTCCTGGAGCTTGCAAGACTTTCTTGGGCGCCCTGAAGCCTTCTTCACAACAATTGAACCGCTCTCCTTGAAGTTCTTGATGATCCGACAAATAGTTGATTTAGGTGCAATCTTACTGGCAGCAATATCCTTGCCTGTGAAGCCCTTTTTGTGCAAAGCAATGATGACGGCACGTGTTTCCTTGCAGGTAACCATGGTTGACAGAGGAAGAACAATGATTCCAAGCACCACCCTCCTTTTGAAGCTGCCAGTCTGTTATTTGAACTCAATCAGCATGWCAGAGTGATCTCCAGCCTGGTCCTCGTCAACACTCACACCTGTGTTAACGAGAGAATCACTGACATGATGTCAGCTGGTCCGTTTGTGGCAGGGCTGAAATGCAGCGGAAATGTTTTTGGGGGATTCAGTTCATTTGCATGGCAAAGAGGGACTTTGCAAGTAATTGCAATTCCTCTAATCACTCTTCATAACATTCTGTGAAAATTAATATTTGTGTCATTCTCAAAACTTTTGGCCACAACTGTATATTGTATAATGAAATGTACAAATATTTATGTATCGTTGCATATTTTCCTAAGCTTGGGCCCCAGGAAAACACAGAATTTCTCATTTGGGTCCAGGCTGAAAAAGTTTAAGAACCCCTGTCATAAAATATAAGATGCTGTTTTTTGTCTCTAACAGTAATGTTATACTATGCTATTATATACGGTTATATGTACAATACTATCATAATGTGATCTTGCAGACATTGATTCAGCTTTGATCTAACTTTATTTGACAACCATKATTTGCCAGAGTAGCCTGTTCTTTAAATCTTCTACATCTGCATTGCTTGCTGTTTGGGGTTTTAGGCTGGGTTTCTGTTTAACACTTTGCGACATCTGCTGATGTTTTATAAATACATTTGATTGATTGACGCTCTATGAGTAGAGAAGACTGCGTAAGTAGAGAATTCCGCAAATGCGCAGAGACAGAGAGGAAAAGGCGAAGCGAGAGGGATAACTGGCAGAGATACTTTTGAGGAGATGGGACACTCTATTTGAATCGTATTGAAGCCATTGTGTGCGTTGCCCATGCCTCGGCAATGGACCGCGCGGTTCATTCTGGGCTATTCTGGCACAAGGAGAGCTCTCCTTCGTGGAGTAAATGGGAGTCAATTGGGAGCTAGCTCAAAAACWCAACATTAGCATGACTTTTGTCAACAAGAACTGCAACATTACAAATCATTTCCTACATATAAAATAATTAACTGGTTCTCTGTAATATGTTATAGCTTTTGWATCGTGACATTACGTACTTTCGATGAAAATAGGSAGGTTTCTCGACTCATTCACTGACTTTGTGGCGGGATTGCGTGACGATTGTTTTAGCAACCGTGTGACGCAGCATGATAACTTGAACGTGATTGGTCGACAGAGTGCTGGATTRCTATCTCCTTTCTCTAATATCTCTGAATTGAGTACCTGGCCCCCAAATCTTCTTCTCCAGTAGGTGGCGTTTCTTGCGCTCGTCAAGCGATTCGTTTTTGTATGGAGGTCAATGAGAGTATCGAATTTGGTTAACAAAAAAATGGAATGCCTTATTTGCTACGTGTGGCTTATTTGAWCGAATATAAGTTTCGTAATGTTTAGGTTGTTATGAGAGTACCGATATAAGTAGGACACGTGACATCACGGTAAACTTTGAGAAAAAAAACACTTTATTTCGGAGTTGTGCCTGTTCACACGCGTATAGCCCTCTCATTGGCTAGAATGGTCCCACCTGATATTACCTCCTCCTGACTGCCTTCCATTTTTTAAGACATTTATTTTCATTGTTAGAGCGGCCACTAAATATCTAGTCAATATAATTAAATAATCTGTGGCAGAAGCTTCGGGAGGAAAGGTCCAGTAAATCAGTGGAACTCAGCTTTAAACTTACTCTTGATTTGTAATAGTTGTAATAGTAGAATGCTCAAAGTGCAATTTCGAAATGTCGAAGTGCATCATCAGTTCCTCTTGTCATGTTAGTCGTTGCATACCTTAGAGAGCTATTTATAACTTGTCAGAAATGTCCAGATCAACTAGCCCATGTCAGCTAATATTTATTTATTTAGGTTTTCTAGCCCAAAGATATTGTTGTAATTTTTTTCCCATTCAAATATCACATGAATACACATTAGACATGGCAAAATGTATAGAATTGCAAGACAATTTGCTTTAATACTGAAAATTGTCTTTGCACACCATGACATGTGTAGAATTGCAGGAAATATCCTGCACAATGCTCTCCACCAACAAGAGGGGTGTGAACATGAACAGCGCTAGTACCCATAGAAATAGACTGTACTGACAAGGGGGCCCGAGTGAAAAAGTTTGGGAACCCCTGTAGTAAATGTCYGATCCGAATCCACTCCGATAAAGAGGAGGAGATACCCATACTTAGTGATATGTAAATAAATGCCAGCCAGATCTACACACACCTACCTYTACTCTCACTCCAGCCCGGTAGATGGCAGCAGTCCCCTTTCAGCTAGGAATAAGCTCGCTCTGTCCAGTGTGGTGCATCATCGTCGGCATCTAAACTCAGCAAAAAAAAGAAACGTCCCTTTTTCAGGACCCTGTCTTTCAAAGATAATCGTAAAAATCCAAATAATTGTAAAGGGTTTAAACATTGTTTCCCATGTTTGTCAATGAACATAAACAATTAATAGAATGCACCGTGGACGGTCGTTAGACACTAACAGCCTAACGACGGTAGCAATTAAGGTCACAGTTATGAAAACTTAGGACACTAAAAGGCCTTTCTACTGACTCTGAAAAACACCAAAAGAAAGGTGCCCAGGGTCCCTGCTCTGCGTGAACGTGCCTTAGGCATGCTGCAAGGAGGCATGAGGACTGCAGATGTGGCCAGGGCCATAAATTGCAATGTCGTACTGTGAGAGTCTAAGACAGTGCTACAGTGAGACAGGACGGACAGCTGATCATCCTCGCAGTGGCAGACCACGTGTAACAACACCTGCACAGATCGGTACATCCGAACATCACACCTGCGCGAAAGGTACAGGATGCAACAACAACTGCCCGAGTTACACCAGGAACGCACAATCCCTCCATCAGTGCTCAGACTGTCCGCAATAGGCTGAGAGAGGCTGGACTGAGGGCTTGTAGGCCTATTGTAAGGCAGGTCCTAACAGACATCACCGCAACAACGTCGCCTATGAGCACAAACACACCGTCGCTGGCCAGACAGGACTGTCAAAAAGTGCTCTTCACTGACGAGTCGCGGTTTTGTCTCACCAGGGGTGATGGTCGAATTAGCATTTATCGTCGAAGGAATGAGCGTTACACGAGGCCTGTACTCTGGAGCCGGATCGATTTGGAGTGGAGGGTCCGTCATGGTCTGGGCCGGTGTGTCACAGCATCATCGGACTGAGCTTGTTGTCATTGCAGGCAATCTCAATGCTGTGCGTTACAGGAAAGACATCCTCCTCCTCATGTGGTACCTTCCTGCAGGCTCATCCTGACATGACCCTCCAGCATGACAATGCAACAGCCATACTGCTCGTTCTGTGCCTGATTTTCTGCAAGACAGGTGTCAGTGTTCTGCAATGGCCAGCGAAGAGCCCGGATCTCAATCCCTTGAGCACGTCTGGGATCTGTTGGATCGGAGGGTGAGGGCTAGGGCCATTTCCCACATAAATGTCCGGAACTTGCAGGTGCTTTGGTGGAAAAGTGGGGTAAGCATCCACAGTCAAAGAATGGAAAATTGGTGCAGTCCATGAGGAGGAGATGCACTGCAGTACTTAATGCAGCTGGTGGCCACACCAGATACTGACTGTTACTTTTGATTATGTTCCCCCCTTTGTTCAGGGACACAMTATTCCATTTCTGTTAGTCACATGTCTGTGGAACTTGTTCAGTTTATGTCTCAGTTGTTGAATCTTGTTATGTTCATWCAAATATTTACACATGTTAAGTTTGCTGAAAATAAATGCAGTTAACAGTGAGAGGACYTTTRTTTTTTTGCTGKGTTTATTTCCTGAGCTTTCTTATATCTCCTAGATGTAGGACAGACACTTCAAAACCMTATTCCTTATGATATATATTTGTGACTGTATTTTTTGCCATTTATGAATGTGTTATTCAAAGCGTTTCTATAGTAGTAATGGCCAAATTCAGTAWTTTACCAAATATWTTTWMATTTTTGGGGGAGACCTAAAGGMGTTCTAAAATTCAAAATCAAATAGCTGAATAAAACAATTCCATATGTTAGCTTAGTATCCCCCCCCACACCCATGCGTCAATCTAAGTAACATAATTTAAAAAAAGTCCCACCCAGAAGTAGTCCAAGCTCGTCGTTCTATGTAGAATTTCCATTAAATTTGCTTTTAGGTCCAGGACAAGGCTTAATTCCTGTCTGGGAAACCGGACCTTAATAAGCAAGTACCTCAGATACCAGGGGTCAATACCAAGTGCATTTGACTGCTTGGCCACATACAACAGGTGTACACTTTACAGTGTAATTCTTACTTACATTTCCAACAATGCAGAGTTAAAAAGTAAGACAAATATTTGCTGAATAAAAAAGGAAATAGTAACAATAAYACAATAACGAGGATATATACAAGGAGTTTCAGTACCAAGACAATGTGCAGTAGTAAGTGGTAGTTGGGAGTTTGGCCCCTGTGATGTACTGGGCCTTATGCACTACCCTCTGTAGCGTCTTGSGGTCGGATGCCAAGCAGTTTCCATACCAAGRGGTGATGGAGCCAGTCAAGATGCTCTCAATGGTGCAMCTGTATAACGTTTTGAAGATCTGCTCCATTTTAATCACATCTGTTACAATTCCATGTTGCACTATCACAAATAATAATGAAGAAGGTATACACAAGGGCAAACAACAGCATCCCATACATGCTGCAAAAACACCAATATGTTATCATTCTAGTACACTGAACCAAAATATAAACGTAACATCTAAAGTGTTGGTCCGACGTTMCATGAACTGAAATAAAAMATCCCAGAAATGTTCCATATGCACAAAAAGCTTATTTKTCTCAAATTTGGTGCACACATTTCTCCTTTGCCAAGATAATCCATCCACCTGACAGTAAAAGACCACTCTAAAGACCACTCTAAAATGTGCAGTTTTGTCACACAACACAATGCCACAGATGTCTCAAGTTTTGAGGAAGCATGCAATTGGCATGCTGACTGCAGGAATGTCCACCAGAGCTGTTGCCAGAGAATTTAATGTTCATTTCTCTACCATATGCCGCCTCCAACGTTGTTTTAGAGAATTTGGCAGTAAGTCCAACCGGCCTCCAAACCACGTGTAACTACGGCAGCCCAGGACCTCCACATCCGGCTTCTTCACCTGCGGGATCGACTGAGACAAGCTACCCGGACAGCTGATGAAACCGTTGGTTTGCACAACCAAAGAATTTCTGCACAAACTGTCAGAAACCGTCTCAGGGAAGCTCATCTGCATGCTTGTCGTCCTCGACCTGTCATCCTTGACCTGACTGCAGTTCGACGTCGTAACCGACTTCAGTGGGCAAATGCTCACCTTCGATGGCCACTGGCACACTGGAGAAGTGTGCTAGTCATGGATGAATCCTGGTTTCAACTGTACCGGGCAGATGGCAGACAGCGTGTATGGCGTCGTGTGGGTGAATGGTTTGCTGATGTCAACGTTGTGAACAGGGCAGGCATAAACTACGGACAACGAACACAATTGCATTTTATCGATGGCAATTTGAATGCACAGAGATACCGTGTCGAGATCCTGAGGCCCATTGTCGTGCCATTCATCCGCCGCCTCATGTTTCAGCATGATAATGCACGGCCCCATGMCGTAAGGATCTTTACACAATTCCTGGAAGCTGAAAATTGCCCAGTTRTTCCATGGCCTGCATACTCACCAGACATGTCAGCCATTGAAKATGTTTGGGATGCTCTGGATCYAKGTMTYCGACAGCGTGTTCCAGTTCCCGCCAATATCCAGCAACTTCGCACAGCCATTGAAGAAGAGTGGGACAACATTCCACAGSCCACAATCAACAGCCTGATCAACTCTATGCGAAGGAGATGTGTCACGCTGCATGAGGCAAATGGCGGTCACACTAGATACGGACTGGTTCTGATTCACACCCCTACCTTTTTTACAAAAGGTATCTGTGACCAACAGATGCATATCTGTATTCCCAGTCATGTGAAATCCATAGATTAGGGCCTAATGCGTTTATTTCAACTGATTGATTTCCTTATATGAACTGTAACTCAGTAACTTATATTTTTGGTCTTYCACTCACTACCTGGTTATATTTTGAGAAAATCATCACAAAAATACAAAACAAGTCTTGTGAATGTTACAAAAACCTTGGTCTGGTATCTAATTTACTTATCATGATATTCATTCATTTAAATTGTGTAGGTGAAGTAGAATTTCGATAGCATCCACTTCAATTTAAAACTTGCACAAGACAGTTCACAGAATTATCAATTTTWWWAAATGTAGGCAATTTATTAATTACAAAATTTGGCCAACATTAGATACTGCAGTTTATCCAGGGATTCTTACCTTTTCCTTAATTCAGCAGTCTCGTCCAGATCATCATGGTATTGGTAGTTATTTTTGATAGCCACATTAACAGCTAATTGGTTAGCATTTTTTTGGGGGGGGGGGATACAGGCGAATATATTGATAAAAGTCACCTTGTCTTGGAGAGATTTACACTGTTGTCAAAACGTCAGGCCAGTGTAAGCTTACACAAAACAGAGCCATTATTTTAAGTGTTTCTAAAATCCCATATGGGAAAAATAAATTGTGAAAAAATTATTGGAACAATTTCCTTGTTTGAATGCTTGGTTTTTGGGTTATTATGACTCATACTGTGGTACTCTATAGACCACGCTTATCCCTGTGTTCTCGGACCAATTTTGACCTTCCTCAGATCATATGACCAAAGACGGTGGCTAAATTAAGATCGTTAACTCAGGTGGTAAACCATTTGAAAAAAAGGGGGTGGCTCTCCATAGCCTCCAATGCGATAGTAACAGGGTCTGGACTTCCGTTAAAATAGAAACAATGAGGAKGTGGGATGTCTCGCTTCCTCTTCCGTGTTTGATAGGACCTTTTAAAAAAGATCTGTAGCGCACACTCCACAACAGCAGGTGGCGTTGAATATCAAGGATTAGAGACGGCACCTGTCGTCTGACGTAGAATAAAAAAATGCGTATTGCGTAAAAACTGTCCACGGCCGGGAAAGCTCGTCGTTGAATACTGTAGCTATCACTACGATGTCCTGCATGTATCTGTCTTTACAAGCAATCGAATTATCAACCTTCTCATGTAGCAAGCTGCTTACCTGAAACCTCATTTTGGGATAGAGTGATAGTAGAAGTCTCATTTCAGTATGAATGAGCCAGAGGGACTGCGGTTCAGGAGGCTGAACAGACCACAGATTATCACAGACGAATTACAGGAACCCCAATACAAGGGCACCAGGTAAACTAGCCTATTCTAAATAATACAGTATTCATATTATCATCAGATACTGCTTTCCTTGCTATGTAGTATGTATTGCCTCACGCACAGATGCAGTCAACCACTGTGTTTCAGAGTGCATGATTCGCATTTCCACTTGCTAGCTGATGACAGATGCAGAGGTAAACACAATCCATATTGTTTACAGTTTTCCAGTTTTTACAGTTTTGCCAGCTCATGCATACAGTTTTCCACTCACTGACGGGTAACAGTGGATGAATTACTTTGCATTATGCGTGCATGGTAGGAACCAAACCAGTCAGTGGAGAGAGCATTGGCCAGCATGCGCTGAGTGACGGTAAGGCTTATTCAGGTTTGTCATAGATGCATTCTCTCTGGGGGAAAAAATATGCATTTGCATTCTGTGTGTATGTTTGTGTACTGCATCATTTACTGTTGACCTCAGCTGACCTCATGGATCTCTTCAAACACCCAATAACATATTGATATTATTAAAACTACAGTTTGAGATCTGGGAATCTGTTCAAAATACCCATTGATTCTTGAAGAATGTAACTTAGGCCTATGCTTCAGGAGCTTAACACAGCAATCAAACCTGTATTTAACCAACAACATAAAAGTTATAAGCCTACTCCATTGTTTACAAACCAAAGAACATAAACTATGTAGAGTTCCAGTCAAAAGTTTGGACACACATACTCATTCCAGGGTTTTTCTTTATTTTTGCTATTTTCTACATTGTAGAATAACAGTGAAGACATCAAAACTATGAAATAACACATGAAATCATGTAGTAACCAAAAAAGTGTTAAACAAATCCAAATGTATTTTATATTTGAGATTCTTCAAAGTAGCCACACTTTGCATTGATGACAGCTTTGCACACTCTTGGCATTCTCTCAACCAGCTTCACCTGGAATGCTTTTCCAACAGTATTGAAGGAGTTCCCACATATGCTGAGCACTTGTTGGCTGCTTTTCCTTCACTCTGCGGTCCAACTCATCCCAAACCATCTCAATTGGGTTGAGGTCGGGTGATTGTAAAAGAAAATAGTAAAAAATAAAGAAAACCATTGAATGAGTAGGTGTGCCCAAACTTTTGACTGGTACTGTAAAGCTTGCTAATATTTATCATGTGGATGTCAGTCCTTGCATCTAGAGTTCTCTATGAATTTGAGAGGTTACATTTCCTCAGCCTCATCCCTTAGCTCTATAGAAAATGTATCTACGTTTTGTTTTTCCCAGTACCTACAGTGGAAAGGTATTCCGTGTGACCCTGGTGACCCTGGGAGGATGCCTGATCCTTCCATTGCTTGTAGTCTTTTTCCTGCTCGAGTCTCCTATTCACCCTGAGCTGCTCAGGTGAGATGTCAAGAATTTAAATCCTTCTCTCTTTTTTTTCTCCTGGTCTTTAGAATCATGTTAACTCTAATAGCTCAGAAATGTATTGACTTCAAGGAATGTTTACACTAATCAGCTTTACTGCAAAATACTTTAGTCCGTCTGCATAGTCAACATTTCTGCTTACTTTTCAACTCTTGAAATAGTTTTGTGGAAACTGTTCTGTACACTTCTACCACAAGTCCCTCTCACAGATGTTACGCCACTGAATGACTAGGCGTATAGTACTTGTATAATATACATTATGTAGTAGTATATAACGTTAGTATGTAGAATGGTTTCAATCATCCCTAAGCAATAGAATTCATCATGTAGGCCTAATGTTCTGATGCAAATATAAAATGCTTAGCCAAACAATATTGATAAGGCACTCTGCTCATAGTCTGAATGCACGGGTGCGATTTCCTTTTAGGCGCCTCCAGTCAGTTCAGAATCACTCTTGTCCACTCCACTGCCACAACCCTGATCTCTCCACAACTGCATAGCTGTATTTCTCCATACTGCGTTCTCTACTAATGCTATTAGATTGAGTGATTTGCTGCCCCAACTTGCACAGTGGCTGATCTCATTTGTAACCAGTGTCTGCCCCTCAGAACAAATAGCATGCGACTCCCTGTCCTCATTAGAATTAATTTCTAAATTCTGCATCCACAGTTAATGATCCATTCTGACGTCTTGGGGCCAAGGATTTCCTCTCTCCCTTTTCTCCACAGCACTAGGCTTCAGGGTACAGGCTAGTCTAGGGCAAGGGTGTTGATCAGTGATTCATACTGATTCTGTTTCCTAATTTGTTTTCTCTTGTTTGTTTTTTTTAGCCTCAATGAGCCTCCCCTTATGTCTGGGTGTTACGAGCCCAACTTTAAGCTGAGGGAGGCACAGCGGCTGTTTGAGGACCAGCTTGTTGGCCCAGAGTCCATTGCCAACTTCGGAGGTCAGTATGGGAGTAAAGCATTCCAGCTGGAGTCTCGCCACATGACAATGTCTTTCATATCTTTCACCCAGTTTGTTTGGGCTTGTGTAATGTATGGTGTGGCCACAGTAACATCAGCTGATATTTCAAGGTGATAGGGCAATGCCGTCTGGATTGCAGACACGCTGTTGACCAATAATAGCAGATGTTTAGGTTTTCCAAATGAGCTATGATAAGCGTGGTCTTATCACTGGCCACTTTAATAATGGAACACTAGTCACTTTAATAATGTTTATATATTTGGCATTACTCATCTCATATGTATATACTGTATTCTATACTACTGTATCTTAGTACATGCCACTCTGACATTGCTGGTCCATATATTTATATATTCTTAATTCCATTCCTTTACTTAGATTTGTGTGTATTGTTAGATATTACTTGTTAGATATTACTGCACTGTTGGAGCTAGAAACATAAGCATTTCGCTACACCTTCAATAATATCTGCTAAACATGTGTATGTGACCAATAACATTTTATTTGATTTCTTAGTGACAGACGGATATTTGAGATGACACATATTTTCACATATGTTCCTCTGCAACTGTTTTGCTTTTCTGAAGGTCATAATGGTGAACCGTGTCCAACATATTGCCCTGGCGTTTTTTCAGTTTGTAAATGCTAATTGTTATTGTCTATCTCCTTCTCTAGATGTGATTTACACAGGTACGGCTGACGGGAAGATAGTGAAGATTGAAGGCAAGAGCATCACTGTTATAGCCAGACTTGGCAAGCCACCGTGTGGTAAGTGAGCAAGGACTAGAGCTGTGATTGATTCCTCACTCATTGCGTTAGACCTGATTTCACAAGCTTTAATTTCACAATGTTGTCTCAACATGACATGATTTAGACAGAAATGACCCAACAGTTCAATCATAAGCAACTCTTAGCAGTTGCATTTCACTCATGCCTTTTATGGATTGTTTTTATACTTGCACAACAAGGATGGCTTAATGCACAACAGGCCTTGCAGTGTGGCTCAAAACTGAAATGACATGTCAAAAAAAGGCCGAGCTCGAACTCTAGTATTTGCTCATATTAATCAGATTAGCCTGTTCAAAATGATTGAAATAATAAATAGCACCCAATAAATAAGGAATTACTTCAGATACCTCATATCCACTGGGATTGTGTGGTATGTTTTAGATGGATCCCGTGAGCAGGAGCCTAGCTGTGGACGACCCCTGGGTATCAGAGTGGGTCCTAACGGCACCCTGTTTGTAGCTGATGCCTATCTGGGGCTGTTCGAGGTCAACCCTGTCACAGGTCAGCAGCACACACAGCCAAGGGCAAGCTTCTACATAGCAATGGCTTTATTTCCTTTATAGGATAGATTTTCATATCAGTATTGTGACATAGACCGGTTCATTTTTTTTGCGAGGAATTCCCCAACAATTTTCACCTATTACTCAGTATAATCAATTTTGTTGCATATAATATCTTCCAAATAAAAGTGTGGTATTATGCAAGACATTTTAGTGATGTAACTCTCACTCCTTGACTCATCGTAAAGGTGAGGTGACCAACCTGGTGTCGGCTGGGCAGATGGTTGGGGGCCGGAGGCTCTCCTTCGTCAATGACCTGGATGTAACACAGGATGGGAGGAAAGTGTACTTCACAGACTCTAGCAGCAGGTGGCAGCGCAGAGACTACCTTCATCTCATCATGGAGGCCACAGCAGATGGACGGTAACTGTTACCACAAACCTTAGGGAGAGCTTTGAGCACATTCTAATAGCAAGGTCTTGTCTCCTTTTGTAAAGAGTTTCTATTGATAGTTAATATAGATTTTAGATCAGTATAGGGCCTTAAAAGCATGTGTGTTCATACATGATGTGGGTACCTTTCATTTTTAAGAAAAGGAACAGTTTATAAAGACAACAACCTGAAGTCTGAGAAAAGCTGTCCATATGTAACCCTTTGTCTGTCTTTCAGTGTGTTAGAGTACGACACAGAGACCAAGGAGGTAACCGTGTTGATGGAGAACCTTCGTTTTGCCAACGGGATCCAGCTTTTCCCTGATGAGGAGTCTGTGCTGGTGACTGAGACTACCATGGCTAGGATTCGCAGGTGCTGTAGTTGATCCTCCTGAGCAACACGACCAGCCTTATTTAACTAATTCACTGAGTGAAGAAATGCTACCCACAGGGGATCCCCCCCGCGTATCTCTCTCTCTTCCTCCTTTGGAACGATCTCATGTTTCGTCAGATGCTAAGTTGTTGTGGTGGCCACTTTTTGAACGTGCTCAAAGTGCGCCCACAGGGTTTTTATTCTCCTCTGGTTTTCATTATTTTCCTTCCACTGTAACACGATTTCATGGGTTTATTTCGCCTTTGTAATATCACACTTTTTAAAACCTGCAAGGAACACAGTCAATTCTCCCAAGCCTCACCTGGATAAATGATGCAAGCAGACTGTTGCCTCGGTAACGGAGCCCCTTCACCAAGCTGCCTGAGTAGAAAGACAAAATTAGCTTGTCCTTTCTCTAGTAGTAATACTAGTGTGGGTAGAGGGGGGAGGCAGCTCCTTCCTGCTGAATTTGTTTTGGGGGTGAGGGGGAATGAGTGTGAGGGAGGTGTTAATTCTTTGTTCATTTCAGCCTGTATGGTAATACAGACTGTTTGGGGACGTTTTCTATTTGCTGATTGTGCAGAATGGAAATCAGTAAATTGATTCCTTGAAAAACGGGGCATTATTTTGTATTTATTTTAAATTTTCTTTTTGGTTTTCCCAGCAAGTAGATTCTTTCCTCCCTCCCATAACTAGTTTATAATAGTTATAAGTCATACATTTTCCTTTGCTTTATCAATGCAGACAGTTTGCTGAGACAAATACCCTGGTGCTGCTGAAAACTCTGAATCTGGGTGGTCTTTCCATAACAGACTTCAAAGTATTGTGAAGACTGTTCGTAAAATATATATWTTTTTMTCAAATGTTTTGAATTGTTTCCCATAATACCTCTGTCTGTCACACATACCGTAAGCATGAGGCAATGGACTTTCTTTCCCTCATCTCCTGAATTTCCATTCAATTGACTGTGTGTCTGTGTCCCTCCTAGGGTCCATGTGTCAGGTCTAAATAAAGGAGGAATGGACACGTTTATTGACAACCTGCCTGGTTTCCCTGACAACATCCGTCGCAGCTCTTCTGGAGGGTACTGGGTGGCCATGTCAGCGGTGCGGCCCAACCCTGGCTTCTCCATGCTGGACTTCCTGTCCCAGAAGCCCTGGATCAAGAAGCTCATCTTTAAGGTAGATGATATGACAAGACTTGATATCATATGGCGTTATATTATATAAAACCAATAGCTTTGTCCATTTACATGGAAGTTTTAAAAAATACTACAGGGAGAACAATTTGCATGTCCAATTTACTGTGACTGAGTCTGGTCTTCATTGCTGTTAGTCAGATTTTTCTGTGTTTTTACATACAAGGGTTTACAGTGCCTTGRAAAAGTATTCATCCCCCTTGGCGTTTTTCCTACTTTGTTGCATTACAGCCTGTAATTTAAATAGATTTTTWTMMGGATTTCATGTAATGGACATACACAATAGTCCAAATTTGTGAAGTGAAATGAAAAAAATTACATGTTTGAAAAAATTCTAAACAGAAAAGTGGTGCGTGCATATGTATTCACCTCGTCTGCTATGAAGCCCCTAAATAAGATCTGGTGCAACCAATTACCTTCAGATGTGACATAATTAGTTAGATTGCACACAGGTGGACTTTAAGTGTCACATGATCTGTCACATGARCTCAGTGTATATATACACCTGTTCTGAAAGGCCCCAGAGTCTGCAACACCATTAAGCAAGGGGCACCACCAAGCAAGCGACACCATGAAGACCAAGGAGCTCTCCAAAAAGATCAGGGGAAAAGTTCTGGAGAAGTACAGATCAGGGTTGGGTTATAATTTTTTWAAATCCGAAACTTTGAACATCCCACGGAGCACCATTTAAATCCATTATTAAAAAATSGAAAGAATATGGCACCACAACAAACCTGCCAAGAGAAGGCCGCCCACCAAAACTCACGGACCAGGCAAGGAGGGCATTAATCAGAGAGGCAACAAAGAGACCAAAGATAACCCTGAAGGAGCTGCAAAGCTTCAAAGCAGAGATTGGAGTATCTGTCCATAGGACTACTTTAAGCTATACACTCCACAGAGCTTGGCTTTATGGAAGTGGCCAGAAAAAAGCCATTGCTTAAAGAAAAAAATAAGCAAACATGTTTGGTGTTTGCCAAAAGACATGTGGGAAACTCCCCAAACATATGGAAGAAGGTACTCTGGTCAGATGAGACTAAAATTGAGCTTTTTGACCATCAAGGAAAATGCTATGTCTGGCGCAAACCCAACACCTCTCATCACCCCGAGTTTACCATCCCCAAAGTGAAGCATGGTGGTGGCAGCATCATGCTGTGGGGATGTTTTTCATTGGCAGGGACTAGGAAACTGGTCAGAATTTAAGGAATGATGGATGGCGCTAAATACAAGGACATTCTTGATGGAAACCCGTTTGTCTTCCAGAGAACCCATCCAACTTGAAGGAGCTGGAGCAGTTTTGCCTTGAATGGGCAAAAATCCCAGTGGCTAGATGTGCCAAGCTTATAGAGACATACCCCAAGAGACTTGCAGCTGTAATTGCTGCTAAAGGTGGCTCTACAAAGTATTGACTTTGGGGGGTGAATAGTTATGCATGCATTTTTTTGTCTTGTTTATTTCACGATAAAAAATATTTTGCATCTTTAAAGTGGTAGG
>NC_036865.1:9755337-9791072 GCF_002910315.2 Salvelinus sp. IW2-2015 | reverse complement strand
TATCACAAAGTGGCTGTTGTTTAAATATGACTTGATTTGGCAGCCGGGGAGCCATGTGCAGCTTGGGGATGCAACGTTTTATACTGCGCACATACAGCTGGTATACTGCAGGCGTTGCTCTGTGTGTGCATGTTGTCATCAGTGGATTTGAGTTCTGAATGTGACCCTGCCAGTGGCTGCCAGATGACGAGAGAGGCAGCAGAGCAATACGCAGTAAGAAAATATGGTTGTTTAGTGCCAAGGTCATAGGCCTGAAGACCTGTCATAATACTGTACCACCAAAAGCTATCAGTCGGAATGGTCATAGTTCAAATTGAGCAGCACACTGATATGGAATGCATCCTCATATTTTGCCAACTTCTTATGAACTCTTGAACTCACTGGAAAGTTGTATTTGGTCTAGATCTAGGATATATTTCTCTCCTCTAGCAATGTGGCTATTATCAGTATCTATTTGATACTGGTCTAGATCTATGATTATAACTTAATCTCCTCTAAAGAATGGTGCTATAGTATCGTATTTGATACTGGTCTAGATCTATGATATATTTCTCTCCTCTAGCAATGTGGCTTTTATCAGTATCTATTTGAGCATGTTGTTGATAGTCAACTTTAGTGCTTTCAGAACTGGGTGGGAACATTTAGAGGATGGGTCTGTTTTAGTTTCCTTGGTTACCCTCAATTAGATGCAACATAATGCCTCATCCTCTTGTATTTAATCCTTCAAGGAGATGTGAAAAGCTTGAAACAATAAACACAATTAACACACAAGCATACTGTATTAGTGATGTGTAATACAGAGCACTATTCAGATTGCATTCACAAACCACCTTGTGTTTGTTCATCCAGACACTGGTTAGTTAACGCCTCCAGTCACAGAGCGTCTGCCTCATATCCTGTAAACAAACATCAGACAACATTAATATTATTTTCCTGCTGCATTTCCCTCATCTTTGTTTCCTCACCTGTTTTCCTTGTGGATCCTCATGATCCTCCCTGTAGGGCTTTTGACATTTAGATTCCTGGTAAGACGCCTTTTTAATAAGCCAGAGGTATTGAACCATGCAACCCCCACTCCCTTGTCTACAATTAATGGACTCCTTTCAGCCCTTTTGGAGAGCATTTTTTTATATTAATGTGCACAATGTGCATGTGGTGAATCAAATTACTCAGGAAATTAAGGCTTTGGCATTTTCTAAACTCTGTCTTCAGGGGTTTTGCAAACCACACTGCCTGTCGACATGAAAAGTKATTATAAATGAATGTTTTTCGCTTTAGAGGAAGTGATAAGGTGTTCTATGTTGTTATATCCTGCAGCTCTTTAATTTTGTACACACTTTTCGAGACTTGCTGTCAACACCTTTGAATAGTTAGAATGCCATATRATGTTCATTGTTGTAGATGGGAACAGGAGCGCAGATTATGAGTTTGACATCTGGGGTCTATTCATTGTTAAATCTGTATGACTGTATGATTCTGTATGTCTCATACAGAATACCTGTGCTGTCTAGGGACAGCACCGCCTCTGCCCCCTCCCCTATCCCCCAGCCCAGCATCAATGTCAAACGTTTTGTCCTTCACATCACCATTGACAATGAGTGCCGAAGTGCATTGTGCCAATCATCAGCCAGCTCCTTCTATCTCACACTGTTGCTGACCCTTTCAGGAGGATACATTCTATAATTGCTGCTGTCAATAGGCGGATGGAAATCTCTGTCACTGAATTTCTCTGTGTTTATTTATCGATTGCAAGAAAAAGCCCAATGACTCAGTCAGTACTCTCCCAATTTTTGTAGCGGTTGTACTTCCAACCACAGAAGCATCGCTTATTATATTGCTTTCACTTCTGTTCAGTTCATCTTTTAACCATAGTAATAATTTGCTCACATTGCAGAAATGAGTAAATAATAAAGTACAGTGGAGGTTAAAATAGAGCTGAGTCTTCCTGCAATGATCCTCCCACATTGCAATATTAATACCATGCTTTTACTCCAGCATAGGCAGCCTCTGAGCCCTCCCATGAGACAGTGACAGCAGTATTATAGGCTATGTGTACAATATTGAGTTGTGTATAAATAACACACACCTCAATGCAATGTGTGGAGACAGGGTGAGCAAAATCCATTGATGAACACATGTCAACTGACTTAATCAGATGGATGAATCAGATTGGATGATTGGATGAATCAGATGTTCTATCAGCTGTGTTGGTGTTGAGTCCTGTGGGAATATCTCCAGGTAAATAGACGATCAGTCAGTTCATCAAGTAGATATGAAAAGATTTTGTAAATTCCAAATGTTTGAACTGTCTGTCCCAAACATTTCTCTATTAAAGCTGCCAGACGATTGCATGCAATAGAAAGATTTCAATGCTATTTCCACCCTAGACATTTGAAGATATGTCATCACCTCCCTGCCAGTTGAAGAAGAACCATTTCCATTTAGACTGCCTTATTTGTACATCAGTCAGGGACATCAATAGTTTTTGTTTCAAATCATGGCCCTAATCATGTGACCACAGTGTGCAATGTGAGGAACGTCACAATGCTACAGTAGATGAGAATTTAGGGATGGGTTGGCATTCAGATCAAAGCCTGACTCCCTAGTGAGGAGATTATGTAATATAGGCTATGCATAGCCTAATACCCTTTTCAATACACAGGATAAAAAATAGGATTACTTTACTGAGCGCTGTAGACAACATGAAATAACTTAACTGATCTCAAATTGAGATAATATAGATTTTCTCCCTCATATAAATCTAATCTRAAATATCATGATTTGTATTCCTAAAAGTATGGCAATAGACAGATTATTAGTTTCTTCTCAATTTCTTTCCATGTATTGAGACCTGACAGTTTTTCCACATCTCAAGTGTCAACATGAAACATTTGTTCACCTTGTGGACATCAGCAGTGAAAGTGCTTCTCTTTAGTGTATCAAGTGGATGGGATGTAATGTAGGTTCATTTGCCTATTTATTCAGTCTTGGCGTGAATGTCTCCAGTTATTTTACAAATGTTTGACTTACAGTGACTAAAATACCCTAATTACTAACATTTTTAAAAGGGCTTGTTTAACCCTTCTGTGGTGCAGTGTGTTGTATGATGACTCACAAAAGGCTTGTGCTAAATGGCAACTATCTGGTTGACTATTTTAAGAGTAATAAAGTGTGTTTGTTCTTTTCCAACTACAAATGAGCYTTACACAATACAGCTAGTCATGCAGTCCGGAGGCGTAAGATAGGCCAACATTTTGTTATTTATTTACTCTCGCTTCTATCCTTCTTTTCCAAGGTCATCTGTCCAAGGGTGTAATGTTCAGAGATAAAGGGATGCTCTTTAAGTAACGTTTATGCTGTCATCTCCCATCATTTGACGTACTCGATGGCAGAAACCCATGCAGCCACGAATCAAAACCAGGCTTTAGCCTAACTAATGTTATGTTTATACCCATTAAAACGTATAGCATCTGTCACACTTTGTCCTGTGTCCATGGTCTGTCTTTGTTTTGTCATGCAATGCGACAGCTTGGAGGAGGCGAGAAAAACATACACATTTCTGTCTTTTGTGGATATCTATCTGTTATATCATTGGTATACGCCACATCTTCAAAACTTTTTAAAATAGAAATAGTAGAGGCATATTTCTCACCAGTTTAAACCAGGACGGATCATTATTCTGTTAAACTGAATGTAACCTAGCAACGGCTCCCAAAGTGGATTAATTTTTATTCCCCGGTCTAGATCCCCTAAACTCAAACCTGTTCATCCCCACACCACCACACCACCAATAGCAGTGCTTTTTTACATGACTATTTTGTCTGTATTGTATGTGTGATTGTTAATTGTATACTAATTGAAATCAGATTTAGTTCAGTATAAGCCTGTACAATATGCACTGCAAAGAGTGAAGGATAAAAAGCAGGAACAGTCTTAACTGAAGGGGACTCATAGTCGTACATACAGTAAATTAAGTGATAACAGGTAAGTTAGAGAGGCATTGGGGCAAGCTGATTGAGAATGGAATCCCTGTGTTGCTCATCCAGTTGACTGCGGTTTGTGATTGATGACTCCCAGGCATGGAGCGGTGCAGTCACCCTCCCTCCCCTGTCCCTTGCCTTCCCCGTTTGAGAACACAGATAGGCTGCTGCACTAAACATATAAATTAGCCCCCTGCCACACACAACTCCATAACTTGCTTCAAGCTGCTTTTGATGCAGAAAAAATAAAAATMATTGTAGTAAATTACAGTACGTTGTGAGTGCATTGCGGGAGGTAGGAGGAAAAAGCCAACCGGCCATGCCTTGTTTTCTCTTTGCTTTGAGAGTACTGTACCTGTAGAGAGAATTGCATCCAAAGCCCCCTGTTACTGTGGAACAACAGACCTGGTTGGTTAAAATGACTGAGCGGGAGCTTTGTGGCTTGTCAAGCTGGTGATAAAATCAGCAAATGTCATTCTGTGACTCTTTCATTATAGATCTGTGATCACATTGCATGTTTTGCAAAGCAGAAACTTGTCTTTTGTTGAGGTTGACATTTGATAACATCACAGGTTATTTCTCTAGGAGTAGGAACACAAGAAATGTGTGTGATTTGATCCTGACGTCACCCTAACATCAATGATTTGGACCTAATGGGCATCAGTTTGGACTTTGTACCCTGCTGCTATCAAAGGGAAGATATCCTGAGAAGATATAATTTTATAATGGGGAGAAATTCAAGCCAATGAAACGCAATTGGTCACATTTTTGGACCAATCAAGTCTTGACTGCTCTCTAACTTGATTTTTTTTATCATAGAGATGAAAGGGAACGATTAAAGGTGAACAATGACTGACAATTATAGAAAGGTAAGTTTGATTGTTTTTTAGTAAAGAAACTAGCTAACCAACTAGCTAGCTAATCAACTATGATATATACTATTGAAATGGAAGTAGGTAGTTATTTGGTCTTCTTTTATTAAAGCAGGCTAGGAAGCTAACTAGCTAACGTTAGCTAGCTAACATTTAACCATGTGGTTTAACCAAAGCCAAGCTGGTTTAACTAAGAGCATTATCCCTAAGTCTAGGAGGGGTTTAGTAGAGGATGAGGACTTGGAAGACCAGCATGACTGGGTGGCAGAAGAGGGGGGAGGCGGGTGAGAACAGCTAGGGCAGACTCTCACTGGGGAAGAGGTCAGTGATTGAGGAGGGGGAGCCAGTCAGGCTCTGAACCAAATAATAGCCAATATTGTAAACCGTTAACCACATACTTCGAGATAGAATCTGATTGAAATAAAGATTTGATCACTTTTACTTTGTCAGTTGTTGTGCAGTTACAATAAATAAGAATGACCTCAAACTAATTCTCTATCTCCATCCCTGTCTTCATACAGGTCCACTGTCACTAATATGTGGCAGTGAAGTTGTTCTCTGCTCAGATGACAGAGACAGGAGATACAGGAGTCCATTCTGTTCCAAGTCGGTTACCTTGGCTCTCCTCTATGCACAGCAGCCTAGGGACTTCCTGCAGGTAACCGTGACATCCACCAATCACCCCCGTAACTTAATCATGAGTGGTACTGAGAGTTCCTCTAATTTCTAGGACACTGTATGGAGGCATTGTGCATAGGACATTTGTCACATAGGGAGGATAATGACCAGCTGCTGTCTATTGGTTAAAAATATGGTTCTATACAGAGGATGGTTCTATACTGAATGTACTGTATGTGATAGTCATTGCCAAACAATATGAGTAGTGTAGGTAAGGGATGAAGTGAAAACCTATAGGAAGATATCTCTCCACGAGGTGGGTTGGGCATAAAATGACAGCAGGCTGTTCAATACTGAGTGATGCTGAATTACATATGGCATGGATTGGTACAGGGCAATTCCACAGTGCCTGGGACACTGGAGAACAGCCAGAGGGTGGTCAAGACATCTTCTGCAACTTCATCTTTAGTGTGTCAGCTCTGCTGCACCTGGGAGCTAAAGGTATGGCGCTGCACTCCTATTAGTCATGTGTAATTAAACATTGATGTATGCTCATGTATGTGTTTCTTAAAGTGGTAATCAGCAGCCCCTGTTTTGGTAAAARGCTGAGGGATGGGGCCAGAGAAATGTAACCACTCTCAAATTCATACACAGAGCTATGGATGCAAGGACTGACCATCGCGCCTCCTAAAACCGGGTTTTGAGAAGGTTGCGTGTAGAGAGGAAGTGAGGAGTTGAGCAGAAATTCATTGGGACAGAGCTCATGCCATTGTTTTAGGTGGATTCTATGTTGAATGATACATTTATTATCTGTTTGCACTTATATCTTTGTTCTACTTGTGCTCTTTCCACAGATGGCTCTGGCTTGCTGATAACATCTGATCTGATTATACTCCCGATTGCGATTTGACTCCTGTATTACTGAATGTATACAATAAAACTTCCAGTGCCAAATTGAAATAATTTGAGATTCTGTAATTAATAGACAATGGTAGTTCCCAATCAGACAATTACTATAAAATCCATCCTCACCTCTGCGATCACTGCAATGGATTGTGCGGTCTGCTGAGAGGGTCATTGGCTGCCACCTGCCCTCCATCGAGGCCCTGCACGCTCCTCACCAACCGGTCACCTGGTCCATGATGATCCTCTCATCCATGGACTTTGCACTCTACACTACTAATCCCAGAACTGCACATGTCTCTTTGCACATCTCTTACATGCATCATTTAGTTTATAGTGTTCATATAGTGTACACACTGTATGTGGATCTGTGGAAATTCTGCATCTATATATATTTTTGGTCTGTATAGTCTGTTTATAGTGGCAGCACCATTTCACAGAGTTAAATTCCTGTACATGCAAATAGCTTTGGTGAATAAAGCTGTTTCTGACATGTTAACCTGAGTTTAGCTGGTTTATCATATGACAGTTTATTTGGAACTGGTTATGCTCTGCTCTGTATGAACTGTAGCAGGTAGCAGATTCTCCCATTTGTGTCTTGATATAATTAAAAATCCCCATGTGCTGTGTGTCTGTGTGTGTCCTTGGGCTTAATACCCTAAATATTGGCTCCTGCCTGCAATTAGTGGATTCGTTTTATGGTGTTTGCTAGAGCTGGCTGTCTGCTTTTCGTTTTACAGGCGAACGTTGCTGGCTGACAAGTAATTATACTGAACAAAAATAGAAACGCAAAACGCAACAATTTCAAAGATTTTACTGAGTTACGGTTCATATAAGGGAATCAGTCAATTGAAATAAATTCATTAGGCTCTAGTCTATGGATTTCACATGACTGGAAACAATAAGCATCTGTTGGTCACAGATACCTTTAATAAAAGGTAGGGGCATGGATCAGAAAACCAGTCAGTATCTGGTGTGACCACCATTTACCTCATGACACATCTCCTTCACATAGAGTTGATCAGGCTGTTGATTGTGGCCTGTGGAATGTTGTCCCACTCCTCAATGGCTGTGCGAAGTTGCTGGATATTGTTGGGAACTGGAACACGCTGTCATACAAGTCGAACCAGAGCATCCCAAACATGCTCAATGGGTGACATGTCTGGTGAGTATGCAGGCCATGGAAGAACTGGGACATTTTCAGCTTCCAGGAATTGTGTACAGATCCTTGTGACAGTGGGCCGTGCATTATCATGCTGAAATATGAAGCGATGGCGGCAGATGAATGGCACGACAATGGGCCTCAGGATCTCGTCACGGTATCTCTGTGCATTCAAAATGCCATTGATAAAATGCAATTGTGTTTGTTGTTCCTGGTAGGGCTACAGTAACTTACAATGGCTTAGAAATGAAAAGCCTACTTGATGGCCAGCAGATGCAAATGTAGCCTTTCATTCTCCACATTTAATGTCAGAAGCATGGGAGGGAGTTAAATAACTTCCATTTCAAATTTCCACACGCTCAGTGCTCCAGACCTGAGAAATGAGCATGATTAAATCCCTTCGCTTGATACGGTTATCCATAAGAAAAGTTGACATTAGAATGCAGTTTGCTTTAAACCACCTAGGAGTTGTCTAAAGAGTTATCTAAAGGCCTCTAGTGCGTCTAAATTCCTTTTCATCGCTGTTACATCAGTTTTAGAGCGTTAATATCTTTTATGGAGAAAGGGTGTCTCCATAATGACCAATCTAAATAGCCTACTTACAACTGGTAAAAAGTTGTTACGACCTAAGTGCTGCTCTGTCTCCGTGACTCAGCTGCCTCTGCTGCAGCACTCTCTCAACCAATGCTCTCAACGCACACACCCCTCTGGCCCTCCCCTCAGCATTCAATTTCAATTCAACTTAAGGGATTTGTTGGCATAGGAAACATACACTACCGTTCAAAAGTTTGGGGTCACTTAGAAATGTCCTTGTTTTTAAAGAAAAGCAAAAAAAATTGTCCATTAAAATAACATCAAATTGATCAGGAGTACAGTGTAGACATTGTTAATGTTGTAAATMACTATTGTAGCTGGAAACGGCAGATTTTTTATGGAATATCTACATAGGCGTACAGAGGCCCATTATCAGCAACCTTCACTCCTGTGACAATGGCACGTTGTGTTAGCTAATCCAAGTTTATCATTTTAAAAGGCTAATTGATCATTAGAAAAACCTTTTGCAATTATGTTAGCGGAACTGAAAACTGTTGTTATGATTAAAGAAGCAATAATTCTGTCCTTCTTTAGACTAGTTGAGTATCTGGAGCATCAGTATTTGTGGGTTTGATTACAGGCTCAAAATGGCCAGAAACAAAGACCTTTCTTCTGAAACTCATCAGTCTATTCTTGTTCTGAGAAATGAAGGCTATTCCATGTGAGAAATTGCCAAGAAACTGAAGATCTCGTACAACACTGTGTACTACTCCCTTCACAGAACAGCGCAAACGGTCTCTAACCAGAATAGAAAGAGGAGTGGGAGGCCCCAGTGCACAACTGAGCAAGAGGACAAGTACATTAGTGTCTAGTTTGAGAAACAGACACAGACACTAAAACAAGTCCTCAACTGGCAGCTTCATTAAATAGTACCCGTAAAACACCAGTCTCAACGTCAACAGTGAAGAGGTGACTCTGGGATGCTGGCCTTCTAGGCAGAGTTGCAAAGAAAAAGCCATATCTCAGACTGGCCAATAAAAATAAAAGATTAAGACTGGCAAAAGAACACAGACACTGGACAGAGGAACTCTGCATAGAAGGCCAGCATCCTGGAGTCGGACCTATTATGAATCAATCTGAATTATCATATATGAACTCTGATGAAATGATAGCAGCTTAAGTGTAGAGGGTGTATTGCATGTGTTAACTTCATACAGGAGAGATGCAGCCATGATCATTTATTCATTCATTATTCATTCATTCATTAAATTTATTTTTGATAATTGTGTGATTAATTTCAGTTTGACCTTTCATGGCTACTTCTTTTATTTATTTAAACAGTTTTTAACTGTGTATGTTGCTGGTTATTATTACAGTATAATAACCGTATTAAAAGTAAAAAATATTAAGTAAAATTTCCAACCATACAGCAGGGGTAGACAGATAGATTCAACCGCGAGTGGCTGGTCAGGAGCCGGAACCTAATTATAATCATTTGTACACTGCAAATTAACCACAGCTAAGCCCAAAAAGAGATTGTGTTTGAAAATATAAATAATTTTATACCTTGATTATAATGAGACACAATCCCATTCAAATTAATTCAACTCAATTTCCCTSAATTACTGATGATTTTACAGTCTTTATTGACCCCAAAATATTTAACAAATAACTTTGGGGGGCCCCAAAAAATCACTCACGGGACAGTTTTGGCCCGCTTTCCACCTGTTGCCGGCCCCTGCAATACAGTATGTAGAGCAGCAGTAGTAACAACCTAACATAGGGGAAGTGAAAAAAATACTAAGACTTTCACCGTACAGTAGCAGAGAAAGAAAACTAATGTTTGTTTAATTGAATATATCCACATGAACAGTCACACTGGTTTTCAGTACAGTATGAATGGCCATGGCCCTGATTGGACTGTACAAGAGTAAGTGCCCCTTTACAAGGCCCCCCTTAAACCTCGTAAATTTGCCCATTAATAAGTTAAGATTTGTCTGTATCCTTTTCTCAAAAGTCACAAAAAATTWGCATTTAAAACCTGTAAAAAAATACACACAAAAACTCCCATATCAAAATATGTCCACCCCAATGTAAGAGTTGCTCGTTGCTTGTCTGTTGCTTGTCTGTAACCCATGGCTCTGCCTTTGGCATGAATGCTTGTTTACTTGAGTAAATGGCTAAAACAACATCCAGCAAACACATTTGTAACAAGCTTGACATTAGGAATGCTAGGGATTGAACTTGCACATTTGGATTTAATTATGTGATTGCATTTCATTTTCCTACCCTTTTCTGTGTGTCTTTTCCACTTKTTCCTCTACTCTCCCACGTAGGGCAGCTATAATCTGGGAGATGGATTTTCTGTCAGCTGACCTCACTGATACAGAACATCACTTCCTGGTCTTGACTGCTTATTGCTGCTTACTTGATGGATGGCTGCCAATACATGCACAAAATGGTAACTACTTCCTCAAAAACCAATAGATACGCGATGTACTAACTGCATTACCACTGCTCAATGAAGTTATATGGCCTTTTATTGGCCTTTTTCATTGTTTTAAAATGCTCTAAAAGAGGAATTTGTCGCTGTATTGTACAGTTTCTCCTATGGGCAAGGAATGATCGGATATCTGACAGTGTTGTTGGCATAGAGTCATAAATATTAGCAATTCATATCGCTGTACATAACTTTTCCACCAGCTGCTCAAAAGGCTTTACATTGTATGGGGAAACTCACATCATCCACTATCAATGTATAGCACCCACCAGAGTGATGCCACGGCAGACATTTTTGTTCCAGAGTTTATCATCACACATTAGCTATCACAGTGGGGAGGTGAGGAGTGATGCATACCAATTAATCAGGGGATGATTAGGTGGCCATGATAGGAGCGACAGATTGGTAATGACGGAAACAGTGGAAATTATGAAGCCAATGTGTCAGAGACACCAGTAATAGTACACAGTTGTTTAAAGGAGGGAGAGAGTGTCTGCTCTGCTGTGGTGGGATTGCAGCAGTGGGAACCAGAGCCCACATATGGAGCCTCAGGAGGCGTAGCCAGCATTTGCATAGCAATTAAAACTCAATTTCTAAGTGATTTTCTTTTGTCTGCATTAAATGTCCTTTTTAAAGGTTGATTTATTCAACAGTACTGTCTGCTTTATTGAGTCTTCATCATCCTGCCTCTTTCCTTCTCAACTTGCTATTGTCCCCCTATCGTTCTGTTTTCTGCGCCACTTCTCGAGCTGAAATCCATTTTGGTTTGCGGTTGCTCCTCTCTGGTCTCTCCTCAGGCTCCAGTTTCTAATGGCAGTGGGTGACTAGCAGAGCGCTGCTGTGGTCTCCTTCTTAACCAGGTGGCATTTTCTGCATCACTGAAAATAAATCCTCATTATTGTCTCTGAAGTCTCCGTCTAACCTGTGGTCAATTGCATTCATATTGCTGATTAACTTAGTAATCAGTACATTATAATTGAATTCAAACACCCAAGTGAAATGATTACCTCATTACACACAAATAACTGCATTACCACCAAAGATTTGTTACATTTCTCAGTCAGGCATTGTTCAGAAGTAGACTCACTCTCACTGAAGGGTCAAGGTAGAATTTGCAAAATATGTAGCTACAACGATGGTGCGGTATGCTGAGTGGCTCAAGCATGATCTTCAATGTGCAGACACGCTTGATTCGACCCCCCCAGAGGCAGGGCTTGATAGCAGCGCCATCTCACAGTCAAAAGCGTTTGGGTCTGCTGCTCCGATCCTGTGAGACCAGGCCGTGATTGCCTTCTTCCTTTATTTTTCTCTACTGTATGACGGAACAGCTTGGAGTCTGTGTGATCACACAAGAACTCTCTATGGCATAAGCCGGGGGAACACAACAGAGGAGGAGAGACAGTAACACTCTGTGTATGTGAGGTGACCCAACTCTGATTGTTCATTACAGGCTAACATCTGATTAGCCACAGTCCCCGTATTCTTTATTAGATAATATGACACTATCCATGATGTCTCAGTTGGAACACAAGAGTCCGATTCTGTACCAGAGTACGCAACAACCTCCTGTTGACCTGCCTTGCTCCCCAACCACTTCTCCCCACTACTGGCCCATCGAGAGAGCTGTTGGCCTCGGAGAAGGCTGGATGAATAAATCATTCAGAGATGAGAGTGGGTTGAGTCATCACTGCTCCGTGTCACAGAAGGTGGGCTCTTAATTAACTCGCACATTAATTAACATTTTCAGCTTTCATGGAAACCCGAGAGCGAACCCGTTAGAGTTAATCGAATAGGGTAAGACCAGGGCTTTTTTCATTCCTTTTTGTGCTGTATTATGACCAGCTTAATCTCAGCAATCTTCAATTTACCCATATGATGATCATATTGAATTTTGGGTGAAACATCTGAGTGGAGGGTTGAGATACAAACCTGGCTCAGTATTATACAGACAATCTATTTCTTCTGTGAAATGATTTATGTGCTGTCCTATGCAGGTAGTGCAGAGCATGTCACAATGTGTGTGTGCGTGCCTGCGTGCGTGTGTGCACGTGTGTACATGCGTGGCCATTATTCATACCTTATTCATGTGGCAGATATTCTGCGATGTGACTCTAACATGGATCTTAGGGACAATATGTCTCCGGTATTTCGTCACGATGAACCTTTTGGCTCAGAGGAGAGGATGCACACTCTACAGATCTCGGTTGACATTTCTTCTTATTTACCTGCAAACCACAGTGGTGCATCAATAGAAAAGATCATTAAAGAAGATATCATACTTCCCGTAATGTACAGTATTAAGGGCAGTGTATAACGATAGAAACGCTATAGGTTTTCAGTTACCCACAGCAATTGGTTTTCTTGTTTGCATACATTTTGCATGACCAAATATCATAATGTACAATACATTAAAAAAAATATATATATATATTCCCTTTATCATCCTTTCCTGCCTTATTCCCGCTTGAACATAACAGGTGTAAATGTCTCACTGCTGCAAAATCTCAGTAAGCTTGTCTGTCCCTCTGTGTCTCCTCCTCATCATAGCCCAGTTCAGCCAGGCCCAGTGTTTCTGTGGAAGAAAACTCAATCACTGTTAATTTCCGATTAATGGGCCTTGGAGGGAAAACAGCTGCTGCGATTCATCGACTAGATTCCTCCTCGCCACAAGAACACTGACGTAGCAGTGTTGAGCAGGGGGGCCACGAGCTTTCAATATTATTCATTTCCATGCCGGCTCTATGCCTGGAAATGCCTTTGTCTGTAGCAAAAGATCCCAATTTCAAACTCTCCAAAAAACATTCTAAAAACTGGCAATAATTTATGTTAACTGAAAAATTATCTTATGTAGTTTTTTTGCAATAGCCTCTGTGACTTTAAATAATATTTACTGCTCTATGCTCTAACTAATATTTACTGCTCTAACTAATATTTACTGCTCTATGCTCTAACTAATATTTACTGCTCTATGCTCTAACTAATATTTACTGCTCTATGCTTTAACTAATATTTACTGCTCTATGCTCTAACTAATATTTACTGCTCTAACTAATATTTACTGCTCTATGCTCTAACTAATATTTACTGCTCTATGTTCTAACTAATATTTACTGCTCTATGCTCTAACTAATATGTACTGCTCTTTGTCTAACTAATATTACTGCTCTATGCTCTAACTAATATTTACTGCTCTATGCTCTAACTAATATTTACTGCTCTATGCTCTAACTAATATTTACTGCTCTATGCTTTAACTAATATGTACTGCTCTATGCTCTAACTAATATTTACTGCTTTACTGCTCTAACTAATATTTACTGCTCTATGCTTTAACTAATATGTACTGCTCTAACTGCACAAGAACCACACCCTGTGATGAATGGTAGCATCTTCCCATTTCATTCACTTTGTGTTGCTGGTTCAGACCAGCAATGATTTTTGCTTGTGCTATGTAATTTGTATGACCTATCAAAACTCTTGAGCCGAACACGCTCTATTTGACTCAATGATTGACATTGAGAGTTAAGTGTCAAATGGGGGTGTTGTGCTAATCGACATTTGAGTTACAATGTATCGCCTTTAATATCTTACCCTGCCAACTGATAAGCTAAACGACAATGATGTGATACTCGGCTACAAATGACAGCCTTACAATTTGGGGAAGTCGATGCTGCCTCAAATTGCAGTCTTACACAACCATAATCAATGCCCTTCACTTGTTTTGGAGGATACTGACGACAGCAATGCATATGAATAGACTGCACTATCATCATCCCTGCTTTTCAGATCAGATGTCCTGCCAGTTAACATAAACATGGTGGAAGCCACCGTGCATTAAGCTAATAACCCATCTTCCCCCACTCCCTCAGTCCCCCGCTCTCCAAATCCTTATTAGATAGAGCTGTGGGCTCACTGGCCTGCTCCTAGCAAACAGCTGTTTACAGCAGGCTATGTTTGTTTTGTCGCTAATGGCAGCTCTTTGCCTGGGAGTTGCTAGTTTGAGGTTTCTGGTGATAAGGTGTCTTCTGCTTAACAATGAGAGCTCTAATTCATTGTTCCAGTGCTTTCAATTCATGCTGTCAATACATTTATAACGGCCAAATGCAAAAGACTGTCCTCTGCTTCTTTATTGTATTGTAACACATGTTGGAGGTCTAGACAATGAAGATATTGGAATAGGCTATTGATTTCCATGGCTATTGTTGCAATTCAATTTCCCTATGCCTTCTGAAAACAGGTATCTTAACCATTCCAGTCTATAGACAGGGTTGGGTAGGTTCATTTCTAAATGTAATCCATTGGTTACTAGTTAACTATCCAAAATAGTCATCAGTAATGTAACTTTTGAATTACCCAAACTCAGTAACGTAATCTGATTACTTTCAGTTACTTTGGAATTACTTTCCCCTTAGGAGGCAATAGAAGAAGACAAAAATTATCCTCAAACTCTTTTGGTGTGTCATCATAGTGGTCTCTGACTTATGTTCAGACTTGCTTAGGTGCAACAAACTTAAACTTGTGCCTTTTTTCAATGCTGAATTTAATATCATTGCAAAAACAGAGAGGTGTCAATGTATTTTTTTCCCGCAAACATCCTTTCTGAATTTAAAAGTAATCCAAGAAGTAATCATCTACACTGAACAAAAATATATATAAATTCAACATGCAACATATTCAAAGATTTTATTGAGATACGGTTCATATAAGGAAATCAGTCAATTGAAATAAAGTAATTAGACCCTAATCTATGGATTTCACATGACTGGGAATAAAGATATGCGTCTGTTGGTCACAGATACCTTTTTAAAAAAGGTAGGGGTGTGGATCAGAAAACCGTCAGTATCTGGTGTGACCACCATTTGCCTCATGCAGCCCGACATCTCCTTCGCATAGAGTTGATCAGGCTGTTGAATGTGGCCTATGGAATGTTGTCGGGAACTGGAACACGCTGTCGTACACGTCGATCCAGAGCATCCCAAAAATGCTGACGTGTGACATTTGATATGTCTGGTGAATATGCAGGCCATGGAATAACTGGGACATTTTCAATTTCCAGGAATTGTGTACAGATAGATCCTTGCGACATGGGGCTGTGCTGAAACATGAGGTGATGGTGGCGAATGAATGGCACGACAATGGGCCTCAGGATCTCGTCAAGGTATCTCACGGATCTCGTCACAGTGCATTCAAATAGCCATCAATAAAATGCAATTGTGTTAATTGTTCGTAATTTATGCCTGCCCGTACCATAACCCCACTGCCACCACTGGGCACTCTGTTCACAACATTGACATCAGCAAACCGCTCGCCCACACGACGCGTCTGCAGTTTGGAGGCCGGTTGGACGTACTGCCAAATTCTCTAAAACAACGCTGGAGGTGGCTTATGGTAGAGAAATGAACAGCCAATTGCACACTCCCTCAAAACTTGAGAAATCTGTGGCATTGTGTTGTGTGACAAAACTGCACATTTTAGAGTGGCCTGTTATTGTCCCCATCACAAGGTGCACTTGTGTAATGATCATGCTGTTTAATCAGCTTCTTGATATGCCACACTTGTGAGGTGGATGGATTATCTTGGCAAAGGAGAAACGCTCACTAAGAGGGATGTAAACAAATGTGTGCATAAAATTTGAGCGAAATAAGCTTTTTGTGCTTCTGGGTTCTTTTATTTCAGCTCATGAAACATGGGACTTTACATGTGTTTATATTTATGTTTAGTGTCGTTTTTCAAAAGTATCTGTAATCTGATTTGTAGAAAATGTGCTGCTAATGTAAAAAAAAAAAAAAAGTAATCAGATTACATGTAATCAGTTACTCCCCAACCCTGCCATAAACGTTAGGTTGTAGATATCTTCTTTACCATCAAAATCCTTGCATTTACAGCCTAGCTGTTGTTATTGCCTCTGCTGGGTTTCCAGCCCCTGTGACTCAGAGTCTTATAGCCTATTGGTATGAATCAGCCTGGTCCCCGGGATTCACTGAGCAGGTGTGTCTTTTCTCCCAGTGGTTAGCCCAGGACACACAGTGTAAAGCACCTGGATCAGACCCACTAAGGATTCATAGAAAAGGCATGAAAGGCATTCAGCACTTAAAAGCCTACAGTACAATAGGCCTTTATCACTGAGTCTCTCTCATGTCACATATAGATATGATACAACTAAATCCCACCCTCTCCCAACCCACCTCTCTGACATGGAAGTCTTGGCATGCACTTAGAGCCGCGCTAACTACTACGGCGCCCTCAATGTCATGTAAAATGGATGAATCGTCTGGGCGCTTGGCAAGCTAATATTTGACAGGCAGCGAGAGGTTTCTGCTGCCATGAAATATGCAGTGCGTGCAGGTCATTAGTCATTCTTGGGGAAAGGCTGAATGTAATAGAGTTGTACTAGTATGTGCAGTMGAGGTGAGGATAGGGAAGGAGTGAGTGGGGAAACCTGATGCTTGAGCAGTGTCCATCATTTAGGTCTGTGCTGACTTCAATAAACACTTAATCATTTTTTGTGTGTTCAAGTAATATTTGTTTTTTTAGAAGCCTTTACGTTGTGCATATTATTAAAAKAWTTTAAACATATTTTATAATGTACAGCATATGCAACAAAATAGCCTAACCTGTAAAACATTTTGACCAGATTATTTCATGTGGTAATACTGTATATGTTGTAATAAGCAAAGCTATTGTGCATGAAGAAAAAATACAATAATTTTAATAACGTTGCAGCTGAACCAACCAAAGTCAGATTGTGAAACCACAGGCACGTCAGACATAACACTACATTTCATTTGCAAGCACTTGTATCTCAAACACTGACTCTCCAATGAGTCTCCAAAACATTGACAGTTGACATAGTAGCAGTATACAGCAGGAAAAAAAAAGATTGCAAAAAAATGATCACATCTATTCCAGTATGTTTATAAACAAAAAGCATAGAGGTATTTACAGCATGGCTTCTGCCTCCAATGACTCCTCTGCTTTCCCCCCCCCCCTTATTTGTGCCTATCAACATTGAGGTACTGRATCTCTGTGTATGCTGGTTCTGTTGGGGAGCTGCAGCCTGTGCACTTTCTATCCCTGACGGAACACAAAAGCATGTCGTCGTAGGGTTACAACAAAAGCTCCACATTTCAGGTGTGAAGCATGTGTTAAAAGACATTGTGCTGCGAGGAGACATCAGTTCTCCCTTGAGATAATAGGGCCACCAAGATACTGTATTGGAGTGCAGTGGCACTTTAATGTACAGTGCCTTCAGAAAGTATTCATGCCCCTCGGCTTATTCCACATTTTGTTGTTACACAGCCTGAAATCAAAATGGATTCAATAGATTTTCTTTCTCACCCATTTACACACAATACCCCACAAGCGTGGGGAAGGAGGCCTGTATCTTTGTAGTGACTGGGTGTATTGATACACCATCCAGAGTGTAATTAATAACTTCAGCATGCTCAAAGGGATATTCAATGTCTGCTGCCCCCCCCCCCCCCAGATAATTTTAAGTGTGGTGTACAGAGGTAGTCATTAAAAAATCATGCTAAACACTATTATTGCACACGGTCCATGAAATGTATTATTGGAGCACATTTTTACTCCTTAACTTATTTAGGCTTGCCATGACAAAAAAGACTAGAATGCTTATTGAGACATTTCAGCTTTGAATTTTTTTATGAATTTGTTAAAATTTCTAAAAACATAATTCCACTTTGACATTATGGGTTATTGTGTGTAGTCCAGTGATAATAAAAACCTAAATTTAATCCCTTTTAAATTCAGGCTGTAATCAAGCGGTGTGAATACTTTCTGTAGGCACTGTATATAAACCATCACATTACTTTATAGGACTTGTAGTATTCACCCGAGAAATGATCCAGTTGAGCTGCACTATGTGACATCCACGGATCAATTCAATGTGACGTAGAATAAATGTATACAGGTTSAATGTATGGACGAGTGACATCTTTAGCAGCCCTTTTATCCACGACAGMAGCTGCCAAATGTGACTGATAGTGTGGTGAATGTAGCTGGACATCCACAACTCACCGTTAACTGAGCATTGAACATGCCCCGTAAACGTACAGTATYCTCTTGGTACAGGTAATATTTAGTGCATGTTGGTTTGACCTCTCACAGGCTGTGTTTTGCCTTGGTAAAACTCAAACCAATTTMAAACATCTAAATAAGAAAATCAGTCGTGTATGGAACGACTAAGAGTCTCCAGTTTTTCTTGGTCAAAATGAGAGAATAACTTGACCGTTAAAATACCATTATCCATATCAGGAACCTCATGTTAGAGCTCACGAATTGTGTCAACCATATGGCCAGGTTCTGTCCATCCTGATAGTCCCATAGTTTYCAGGCCCATATTCCATTGTTCAATTGCCCCAAAGTGAACCATACCCCCAGCGCAGTCAGTACAGTGCAGTGGGGGCAGGGCAAGGCTACAAGTGGTGGTTCTTGGAGAGGTATGCGATGAGCGCGACAGCCACGCCCACATATATGCCTGTGCCGATGGTGATTGACAGCACAGCCAGGAAGAGGGCACGTCTGGAGCTGGAGCTGGCCAAGTGTAAGTCCCCCTTAGACACCGCCTTGTTCGTCTGAGAGAGAGAGAGAGAGAGAGAGAGAGAGAGAGACCGAGGGCAAAGGGGAGACAGAATTACCCAATTAATAGGAGGAAATTAAACAGGAAATTGTCCCTTTCCAGTGAAATGTATGGGGGATCTTGTGGAGGCGCTCAGCAAAACATGGCAACCCACAGCGGATAAATAATGAAATCCGCTGTGACTCAACTCGCCAACTGGGCCTGTATCCTTCTGAAGTCCACGAGAAATTATCAAGACTAAAAAGAGGGATATTCTGATTAATATAGCTCAATACCCTAGAAGTATTCCTTATTATGTCATCTACATACCGCCCCTGACCTCCCCTATTACCTTGCTGAGGACCATTCTTGGTTTGTTAGCAAGCAGTCCTTTTATCTTCAGCATTATGGGTAGCAATCAAAAGGCCGCCTGTAGACAGGCCCCCTCTAACATTGTAAATTGTGCAAGTGTGAATACCAAAACATTTATTAATGAACCKAATCCTCATTTAAAGATTCCAGACAAAGTTCATCACGAGGTGGGTAGCGGCTGAAAGCTGATAACCCTACTGGTGCTTGGCCCAAGGTTGAAAAAAAAACGGTCCTTTGGGTAAATGGAGGGTGAAGACAGGAGATTAAGGGATTGTGATGTTTTTATCTTGTTATTTTCTATGTTCAGACAGGAGCATAACATGGACTCATGTGAGGGCTCCCTGGGGCAAAAAACTTTATTTCACATTTTAATGTAGAGTGAACACAATGTTACAGCGAAATAACTGATGCAGTGGGAGGAAGGGCMTCAGAGGAGATGGAGTCCTGCGGGCTATTGAAAGCTCCATTATGATTTTTTTTCTTTTAAAATGATTGGAATTTGATGCCATGTTTTTTTCTGTGTGAATGTGGCCAGTGACAGGGTAGCTGAAATATTAATGCATGTAGCCGGCCCCAGAGTCCCACGGGAGCCCCGCTGAGATGTCAGCTTTACACCATCCCTCAGACACAGTACGTCAGCGATAGAGAGGACAAAGAAAGAGGGAGAGTGAGGAAAGGGTAGTCGTAACAAGGAATGACTAGAGCGGTGCTGTGATAGTCAATTAAACCATAGTACTTATAGCATACGAGAGGTACTCATGGTCTGTTCGTTTTAGCTCACGTTCTTCTCAAGGTAGCTACGAATGTGTTTTCATTTAGAGGAACCTATGATTACATAATATGCAAATGGCAATTGTGAAGGTTATGCCTCACGGCCATGCAGTACTCCTGCAGGCCACACATAATAGAGTTGTAAACGTACGACCAAGAATGGCGCTGGAYGGATGACTGCCATTTTACGGGCTCCTGTGTTTCCTCGCATTGTTTGTAACTTGTTTTGTACGTAATGTTGCTGCTACCGTCTCTTATGACCGAAAAGAGATTCTGGATATCAGAACAGTGATTACTCACCTCAAACTGGGCAAATATATTTTTCTTTAATGAGTCCGACGCGAAGGATATACTGTTTCTCCAGAGACCAGGCCCATATCCCCATCATTCACGTGAAGAAAAGACGGAGGTACAGGGGGCAGGGATCGGGGTGCCTTGTGAAAATTCGGCAGCGAGTGGGTAACCAGCTTCTACCATCCGTTCTATTGGCCAATGTGTAATCACTGGAGAATAAAATGGATGAGCACCGTTCGGAACTATCCCACCAAGGTGACATTAACTTCTTTGGGGTAGGGGGCAGTATTTTCACATCCGGATGAAAAGCATGCCCAGAGTAAACGGCCTGCTACAAAGCCATAAAAGCTAGAATATGCATATAATTAGTAGATTTGGATAGAAAACACTCTGAAGTTTCTAAAACTGTTTGAATGATGTCTGTGAGTATAACAGAACTCATATGGCAGGCAAAAACCTGAGAAAAAAATCCAGGTTGGTCGATTTTCAACTCAGCTCCTATTGAAGATACAGTGGGATATTGGTAATGTTGCACTTCCTAAGGCTTCCACTAGATGTCAACAGTCTTTAGAACCTTGTCTGATGCTTCTACTGTAAAGTGGGGGCCAATGAGAGGGGATTGAGTAAGGTCTATCATGTTGATGATAGACCATGTTGACCATGTTGATAGATGTTGATGATAGATCATGTTGATGATGTTCATGTGAGACCGAGCTCTGTTCCATCGCACTTCTGAAGACAAATGAATTCTCCAGTTGGAACATTATTGAAGATTTATGTTAAAAACATCCTAAAGATTGAGTCAATACTTCATTTGTCATGTTTTTACGGACTGTAATATAACTTTTTTAACTTTTCGTCCGTACTTTCTGCTGGACTTGCCCGCGCGTCGTGAGTTTGGAAAGTGTACTGAACGCTAGAACAACAAGGAGGGATTTGGACATAAATAATGGACATTATCGAACAAAACAAACATTTTTGTGAAACTGGGATTCCTGGGAGTGCATTCTGATGAAGATCATCAAAGGTAAGTGAATGTTTATAATGTTATTTCTGACTTCTGTTGACTGCAAAATATGGCGGATATATTTGTGTCTTGATTGGGCTCTGAGCGCCGACTCAGATTATTGCATGGTTTGCTTTTTCCGTAAAGCTTTTTTGAAATCTGACACAGCGGTTGCATTAAGGAGAAGTGCATCTAAAATTCCATGCATAACAGTTGTATCTTTTAGCAATGTTTATTATGAGTATTCCTGTAAATTGATGTGGCTCTCTGCAAAATCAAAGGATGTTTTGGAACTTCTGAACGTAAGGCGCCAATGTAAATTCCAATWTTTGGATATAAATAAGAACTTTACCGAACAAAACATATATGTATTGTGTAACATGAAGTCCTATGAGTGTCATCTGATGAAGATCATCAAAGGTTAGTGATTAATTTGATCTATATTTCTGCTTTTTGTGAATCCTCTCTTTGGCTGGAAAAATGGCTGTGTTATTCTGTGAATAGGCCTAACATAATCGTTTGGTTTMGTGTGCTTTTGTCGTAAAGCCTTTTTGAAATCGGACACTGTGYCTGGATTTACAACAAGTGTATCTTTAAAATGGTGTAAAATACATGTATGTTTGAGGAACTTTAATTATGGGATTTKTGTTGTTTTGAATTTGGCGCCCTGCAGTTTCACTGGCMGTTGAAGAGGTGGGACGCTACCGTCTCACGTACCCTAGAGAGGTTTTAACAACTGTAATATCTTATGTATCACGAGTACAGTGGCTTGCGAAAGTATTCATCCCCCTTGGCATTTTTCCTATTTTGTTGCCTTACACCCTGGAATTAAAATAGATTTTTGGAGGGTTTGTATAATTTGATTTACACAACATGCCTACCACTTTGAAGATGCAATTTTTTTTAATTGTGAAACAAACAAGAAATAAGACAAAAAAAACAGAAAACTTGGAGTGTGCATAACTACTCAGCCCCTCAAAGTCAAGGTACAGCTGCAAGTCTCTTGGGYTATGTCTCTATAAGCTTGGCACAATTAGCCACTGGGATTTTTGCCCATTCTTCAAGGCAAAACTGCTCCAGCTCCTTCAAGTTGGATGGGTTCCGCTGGTGTACAGCAATCTTTAAGTCATACCACAGATTCTCAATTGGATTGAGGTCTGGGCTTTGACTAGGCCATTCCAAGACATTTAAATGTTTCCCCTTAAACCACTCATGTGTTGCTTTAGCAGTAAGCTTAGGGTCATTGTCCTGCAGGAAGGTGAACCTCCATCCCAGTCTCAAATCTCTGGAAGACTGAAACAGTTTTCCCTCAAGAATTTCCCTGTATTTAGCGCCATCCATCATTCGTTCAATTCTGACCAGTTTCCCAGACCCTGCCGATGAAAAACATCCCCACAGCATGATGCTGTCACCACCATGCTTCAATGTGGGGATGGTGTTCTCGGGGTGATGAGAGGTGTTAGGTTTGCGCCAGACAGAGTTTTCTTTCCAAAAAGCTCAATTTTAGTCTCATCTGACCAGTGCACCTTCTTCCATATGTTTGGGGAGTCTCCCACATGCCTTTTGGCAAACACCAAACGTGTTTGCTTATTTCTTTCTTTACACAAAATGGCTTTTTTCTGGCCACTCTTCAAAGCCCAGCTCTGTGGAGTATACGGCTTAAAGTGGTCCTTTGGACAGATACTCCAATCTCCGGGTTATCTTTGGTCACTTTGTTGCATCTTTGATTAATGCCCTCCTTGCCTTGTCCGTGAGTTTTGGTGGGCGGCCCTCTCTTGGCAGGTTTGTTGTGGTGCCATATACTTAAACATTTTTAATAATGGATTTAATGGTGCTCCGTGGAATGTTCAAAGTTTTGGATATTTTTTTATAACCCAACTCTGATCTGTACTTCTCCACAAATTTGTCACTGACCTGTTTGGAGAGCTCRTTGGTCTTCATGGTGTCGCTTGCTTGGTGGTGCCCCTTGCTTAGTGGTGTTGCAGACTCTGGGGCCTTTCAGAACAGGTGTATATACTGAGATCATGTGACACACAGGTGGACTTTATTTAACAAATGATGTCACATCTGAAGGTAATTGGTTGCACCAGATCTTATTTAGGGGCTTCATAGCAAAGGGGGTGAATACATATGTACGCACCACTTTTCCATATATATATATTTTTTAAACAAGTAACTTTTTTCATTTCACTTCACATACACTTTATTTTGTGTATGTCCATTACATGAAATCCAAATAAAAATCAATTTTAAATTACAGGTTGTAATGCAACTAAATAGGAAAAACGCCAAGGGGGATGATTACTTTTGAATGAAGACACGGATAATATACAGTTGGCTGGGGTTTTCCGTGCATCGGCAGGACAGAACAGCTATGTATAGTAAGACGAGGGGTGGTGCTATGTGTCCATTTGTCAATAACAGCTGGTGTGCAATGTCTAATATTAAGGAAGTCTCGAGGTATTGCTTGCCTGAGGCAGAGTACCTCATGATAAGCTGTAAACCACACTATCTACCAAGAGAGTTTTCATCYATATATTTTTCGTGGCCATCTATTTATCAGCACTAACCGATGCTGGCACTAAGACCGCACTCAATGATCTGTATAAAGCCATAAGTAAACAAGACAATGCTCATCCAGAAGCGGGGCTCCTAGTGGCCGGGGACTTTAATGCAGGCAAACGTAAATCCATTTTACCTAATTTCTACCAGCATGTCACATGTGCAACCAGAAAAAAAAAAACTCTAGACCATCTTTACTCCAAACACAGAGACACATATAAAGCTCTCCCTCGCCCTCCATTTGGCAAATCTGACCATAATTCTATCCTCCTTATTCCTGATTACAAGCCAAAACTAAAGCTGGAAGTACCAGTGACCGTACGTACATATCCCAACCAGAAGCCATGGATTACAGGCAACATCCGCACTGAGCTAAAGGCTAGAGCTGCCGTTTTTAAGGAGCGGGACACTAATCTGGATGCTTATAAGAAATCCCGCTATGCCCTCAGACGAACCATCAAAACAGGCCAAGCATCAATACAGGAAAAAGATTGAATCCTACTACATCGGCTCTGATGCTCATGGGATGTGGAAGGGCTTGCAAACTATTACGGACTACAAAGGGAAACCCAGCCACGAGCTGCACTGATGACGCAATTTCAAATCGCACTCCACACTGCCCTTCCCCACCTGGACAAATTGAACACCTATGTGAGAATGCGGTTAATTGACTACAGCTCAGCGTTCAATACCATAGTGCCCACAAAGCTCATCCCTAAGTTAAGGACCCTGGGACTAAACACCTCCCTCTGCAACTGCATCCTGGACTTCCTGACGGGCCGCCCCCAGGTGGTAAGGATAGGCAACAACACATCTGCCACGCTGWTCCTCAACATGGGGGGCCCTCAGGGGTGCGTGCTTAGGCCCTTTTTGTATTCCTTGTTTACCCGCGACTGCGTGGCCAACCACGACTCCAAACACCATCATTAAGTTTGCTGACGACACAACAGTGGTAGGCTTGATCACCGACAACGATGAGACAGCCTATAGGGAGGAGGTCAGAGACCTGGCAGTGTGGTGCCAGGACAACAACCTCTCTCTCAACATGAGCAAGACAGAGGAGCTGATAGTGGACTACAGGAAAAAAAGGGCCAAACAACCCCCATTCACATCGACAAGGCTGTAGTGGAGCGGGTCGAGAATTTCAAGTTCCTTGGTGTCCACATCACCAACAAACTAACATGGTCCAAACACACCAAGAGAGTCGTGAAGAGGGCAAGACATCACCTTTTCCTCCTCAGGAGACTGAAAAGATTTGGCATGGGRCCCCAGATCGTCAAAATGTTCTAAAGGTGCAACATTGAGAGTATCCTGACCGGTTGCATCACCGCCTGGTATGGCAACTGCTCGGCATCCGACCGTAAGGCGKTACAGAGGGTAGTGKGTACAGCCCAGTACATCACTGGGGCCAAGCTTCCTGCCATCCAGGACTTATAAACTAGGCGGTGTCAGAGGAAGGCCCCAAAAAATTGTCAAAGACTCCAGTCACTCAAGTCATAGACTGTCCTCTCTGCTACCACAAGGCAAGCGGTACCGGAGCGCCAAAAGGCTCCTTAAAAAACTTATTTGGGATTGGTGTCCCTTCCACGGACGGTTGAGCTAACGTAGGCTAATGTGATTAGCATGAGTTTGTAAGTAACAAGAACATTTCCCAGGACATAGACATATCTGATATTGGCAGAAAGCTTAAATTCTTGTTCATCTAACTGCACTGTCCAATTTACAGTAGCTATTACAGTGAAATAATACCATGCTATTGTTTGAGGAGAGTGCACAATTTTGAACATAAAAATTATTAATAAACAAATTAGGTACACTTGGGAAGTCTTGATACAAAATTTTGAACAGAAATGCAATGGTTCATTGGATAAGTCTAAAACGTTGCACATACACCGGTGCCATCTAGTGGCCAGAATCTAAATTGCACCCYGGCTGGAATAATACATTATGGTCTTTCTCTTGCATTTCAAAGATGGTACAAAAACAATACAAAAGTACAGTTGTTTTTTTCTTTGTATCATCTTTTACCAGATCTATTGTGTTATATTCTACTACATTCCTTTCACATTTCCACAAACTTCAAAGTGTTTCCTTTCAAATGGTACCAAGAATATACATATCCTTGCTTCAGGCCCTGAACTACATGCAGTTAGATTTGGGTGTCATTTTAGGGGAAATTGAAAAAAAGGGGCTAATCCTTAAGAGGTAACAAATTCTACCCCGAAACCATAAGACTGCTGAACAATTAATCAAAGGCCACCCTGACTATTTACATTTACAACCCCCCCCCTTTTGTTTTTACACTGCTGCTACTCACTGTTTATTATCTATGCATAGTCACTTTGCCACTACCTACATGTACAAATTACCTCGACTAACCTGTACCCCTGCACATTGACTCGGTACCGGTACCCCCTGTATATAGCCTCGGTATTGTTATTTTATTGTGTTACTTTTTATTTTATTTTGTATTTTCTTAACTCTATTTCTTGAATTGCATTGTTGGTTAAGGGCTTGTAAGTAAGCATTTCATGGTAAGGTCTACTACACCTGTTGTATTCCGCGCATGTGTGAAATACAATTTGATTTGATTTAAGGCTGTGTTTTTCAAGTCAGCCCAATTCTGATATTTTGGTATTTTTTCATATCATATCAGCTCTTTTGTCAATAATTGGTAAAAAGATCAGAATTGGGCTGCCTGTGTAACAGCCTATGCTGTTCAAGGTTACAGAGTTGGGGCTAATTGATAATTGTGAACACCAGGCTGGCAGCGGAGATGTCATTCAGTGGAACCGGTCCGTCCTGTCATGACAATTTCATTTTCACACCAAACAGTGCCAAAGAACAGAGGTGTTGGAATAATTGACACATGGTTCAATTCAAATGTGTTACCAGTGTGTGAAAAGACCATAACCAATCATGTGGAATCACAGGGAGGGATAACACCACCTTTGTGTTAGGATCTGTGTAACTTGTGACCCAAGTTGTGGGATCGTTCATAAATTCCAGGCTTTTTATGTTCAACAGAACCAGGATTCTTCTCTTGCTCCATCATATAAACTAGATAAACCTAATAGGTTAAGTGAACAAGCATTTTCTCTCATACAGTTCTCATGATGCCTAGAATGATTAAATATGCACATGCCAAAACATAAATATTGTCAAGAGGACAAATGTTTTCCATTACAATGTTCAATYCAATAACAGTTTTAATGTAGTCTGGAGGAGAGACACAGCTGTCATTCAGTCCACTGCTTTCTGTAATACAGAAAAATCGAATTTAGTCAATGTGATCGAATWTCTTTCCACTGACACATGATCGTGGAGTGCCATTGTTAATAAAGCAAACACGTCCACAGTGTGTGCCGATGCCTCCTTAGTCTACATAAGGTTCCTCTGAACACTTTCCCCTGTGGCTCTGCAATGCAAACTCAAGTCAAATAGATGTATGTAATTGTTTCTGTCAGGACATACATTTCAGTCCTTAAGCACAGGCAGTTCTGTGATCTATTTATATTACTGGCGTATGTCTAGGRCTGAGGAACAGAGAATTCGGTTTTTGGATTCAGCCCTGTCTGCAGCCTCAGTTAGAAGCTTTCTTGGAAGGCTATTATCTTGTTTTTCATTTGACTCACCGCGGATAAAATGTGCTTGAATCAATGAGGACATTATCTAATGACTTGCTATGTCAACAAGACTAACCCTAGCTCTGAAGAACTTAATGGTACTCCAAACTGTAGAAAGTTTTTTATCGAAGATGTGATTTCACCCTCTTGCCTACATCCCTCAGTGACAAGTATACTAAAGACGCACTTACAAGAGAGAAGAAGAAGACTAATAATATATTACGCAATAATCCCTTCATTTTCGGATCGACTAAAAATCATCCTACTTGAAAATTGGTGATATAAACTTAAACCTAGTACTCATTAGAGATAAGTGTAACGATCGTCGTATCGAGGAGAAGGAGAAGACCAAGGTGCAGCGTGGTAAGTACTCATAATTACTTTTAATGAATACTAAAAATAATTAAAAAACGATAAACGAACAGTTCTGCCAGGTGAACATACACTAAACAGAAAACAACCACCCACAACACACAATGGAAAACAGGCTACCTAAGTATAGCTCCCAATCAGAGACAACGATAGACAGCTGCCTCTGATTGGGAACCACACCAGGCCAAACACAGAAATAGACAACCTAGACATACAACATAGAATGCCCACCCACATCACACCCTGACCAAACAAAACATAGAAACATACAAAGCAATCTATGGTCAGGGCGTGACAATAAGGATATATACAAAACAAGGTAATCATCTTTAAAAAAGGAAGCATAATGATTTCTCCAATCAAAAAGCTTAATTCTTGGAAGCCAAGGTAATCAAGGTAATTCAAACYATTAATTTCAGTTTTTGCTGCTGCTTCGCATTGAGGTCAAATATACTCTCTTACGTATATAATAGATTACATTTACTGTGTTTGGGTGGACAACCCACCCCTAACACACACACACACACAAATCCGCACACAGTCTCTGTCCAACTCCAAACAATGCTACCATGAGGACCAAAGGCTGATTATCATCCCCTGCGTGGGGATCTATGATCCATGGTTAATCTGGGCTTGATGATATTATTTAATTTGAAGAGATCAAACTCCCACCCACTGCCTCCAACATACAGAGCCATGATTGCATGGAACTCCCATCTCCAATTACTCAAGCAAACAGCAAAATTACCTTTAAAAAAAGATTAAACAACATTTTATGGGACGGCTGGGACTGTGGGGACACACAAACACACGTTTTAGTTGTATTATTTGTACCATCATTTTTGTATATCATTGTATTTTACATCTGTGTGACRTTCCTTGTCGATCACTGTATCAGAGTTTTGTTACTTGCCATGTTTAGTGTTTTTTGTGGTCCCCGGGAAGAATAGCTGCTGCTTCAGCAAAAGCTAATGGGGATTCTAATAAAGCAATAAACCAAAAAATAAACCAAACCGAAAAACAACATAGTTATAGTGGAAGTCTGAGTAAGATTTCACTACGTCACCGGAGCACGACGTATGTTTGTTGTTGTTGAACGCAGAAAACTGAACTAAAGAACTCAAATCTGAAGCTTTTTTTAGTGCTCTAGTCTCTGTGMTTGATGTAACACACATTTACGCAGGGGGGAGGGGGAGTCGGGCATGACACAAACAATGACCTTCACTATCTCCAAGTTGTGAGTACACATGCACAGTATAATCATTCACAGAGTTATGCGAAGGTAATATAGACCTTTGTTAACATGACAATGAACCATAATAGATCTGTGTTGTTTATCACATTACATACAGTGTACGAAACAAAATATGAGTAATTTCTGCATACTTGGAAAGGTCAGCAGGACATGGTTGTTTAGGCTGCCAGCAGAATTGTAAATGAGGACAATGAAACATGCAGGTGGGCATGAAAATGACTGTTGATGAATGTGTACAAAACATTAGGAACACCTTCCTAATATTTTGCCCTCAAAACAGCCTCAATTTCATGGGGCATGGACTCTACAAGGTGTCGAAAGCATTCCACAYGAAAGCTGGCCCCTGTTGACTCCACTGCTTCCCAAAGTTGTGTCAAGTTGGCTGGATGTCCTTTGGGTGGTGGACCATTCTTGACACACACAGGAAATGGTTGAGTGTGAAAAACCCAGCAGTGTTGCAGTTCTTGACACACTCAAACTGGTGCGCCTGGCACCTACTACCATACCCCATTCAAAAACGTACTTATTTTTTATTTAACCTTTATTTAACTAGGAAAGTCAGTTAAGAACAAATTCTAATTTACAATGACGGCCTACCCCGGCCAAACCCGGACGARGCTGGGCCAATTGTGCGCCGGGCCTGTGTGACTCCCAATCACAGCCGGGTGTGATACAGCCTAGATTCGAACCAGGTACTGTAGTGACGCCTCTTGCACTAGTGCCTTAGACTGCTGCGCCACTTGGGAACCTTAAATCTTTTGTCTTGCCTATTCAGCCTCGGAATGGTAAACACAATCCATGTCTCAATTGTCTCAAGGCTTAAAAATCCTTCTTTAACCTGTCTCCTCCGCCTTCCTRTACACTGATTGTAGTGGATTTAACAAGTGACATCAAAAAGGATCATAGCTTTCACCTGGATTCACCTGGTCAGTCTGTGTCATGGAAAGAGCAGGTGTTCCTAATGTTTTGTGCACTCAGTGTATGAGAGATATCTCTATAGAATGGCTTCGATGTTATTATTTAAAGGATAAGAGAAGGATAACATACCGAGATCAAGATGTATTAGTAACTCTCATGAGCCCTTCAAAAATACACACTGTTTGTTTCAAATGACTGACAAATGTAACAGAATGCCACAGTGGTCCCAGTCTGTGTCTCATTATTCTAACTATCTTCAGTTTTAACTAGAGGATGCCACATAGGGTGTTGCTGAGTCTTACAGACACTACCATTTTCCACCCAGCCCTCCCCAGCAGTTAATGAGCATACTAAGTATGTAAATATGATTAACAACCCTATTGTTCTGCACAGGCGAGAAACAGTTCTTTGTAATTACTGGCTCAATTTAAGTTGGCTTAATTAATTACAATCAAATCAAAACAAAAACGAATTCACCACGGAGCAACCGCAGTTCCTCAGATGCAGTAAGGAGAAAGAGAAAACAACCATTTTCAGAATGAAAAACGTGTTTTACAAACACATTAGACAATTATCTTCTACCCTTGAGATCTGAGGGTGTTGKCTGAAAATAATCTTTCACATTTAAACAAAACACTTAGTGCTCCTACACTATCATTCACAGGGACATAAATGTACTGTATACACTACATGAAAGTATAGATCATTGTGGATATACAGTGGCAAGAAAAAGTATGTATGTGAACCCTTTGGAAATACCATAAAATGTGATCTGATTTTCATCTAGGTCACAACAATAGGCAAACACAGTCTGCATAAAACTAATAACACACAAACAATTATACYTTTTCATGTCTTTATTGAACAAACCACGTAAACATTCACAGTGCAGGATGGAAAAAGTATATGAACCCTTGGATTTAATAACTGGTTGACCCTCCTTTGGCAGCAATAACAACCAAACGTTTTCTGTAGTTGTGGATCAGACCTGCACAACGGTCAGGAGGAATTTTGGGCCATTCCTTTTTACAAAACTGTTTCAGTTCAGCAATATTCTTGGGATGTCTGGTGTGAACTGCTGTCGAGGTCATMCCACAGCATCTCAATCGGGTTGAGGTCAGAACTCTGACTGGGCCACTCCAGAAGGCGTATTTTCTTCTGTTGAAGCCATTCYGTTGTTGATTTACTTCTATGTTTTGMCTCGTTGTCCTGTTGCATCACCCAACTTCTGTTGAGCTTCWATTGGRGGACAGATAGCCTAACATTCTCTTGCAAAATTTATAAACCTGGGAATTCATTTTTCCGTRGATGATAGCAAGCTGTCCAGGCCCTGAGAAAGCAAAGCAGCCCAGAACCATGTTGCTCCCTCCACCATACTTTACAGTTGGGATGAGGTTTTGATGTTGGTGTGCTGTGCCTTTTTTTRGCCACACATAGTGTTGTGTGTTCCTTCCACACAACTGTAGTTTCATCTGTCCACAGAATATTTTGCCAGTAGCGCTGTGGAACATCCAGGTGCACTTTTGCAAACTTCAGATGTGCAGAAATTGTTTTTTTTGGACAGCAGTGGCTTCTTCCGTGGTGTCCTCCCATTAACACCATTCCTGTTTAGTGTTTTACGTATTTTAGACTCGTCAACAGAGATGTCAGCATGTTCCAGAGATTTCTGTACGTCTTTAGCTGACACTCTAYGATTCTTCTTAACCTCATTGAGCATTTTGCACTGTGCTCTTGCAGTCATCTTTGCAGGACGGCCACTCCTAGGGAGAGTAGCAACAGTGCCGTAGACAATTTGTCTTACCGTGGACTGATGAACATCAAGGCTTTTAGAYATACTTTTGTAACCCTTTCCAGCTTTATGTAAGTCAACAATTCTTAATCTTAGGTCTTRTGAGATCTATTTTGTRCYYGGCATGGTTCACATCAGGCAATGCTTCTTGTGAATAGCAAACTCAATTTTTGTGAGTGTTTTTTATAGGGCAAGGCAGCTCTAACCAACATCTCCAATCTCGTCTCATTGATTGAACTCCAGGTTAGTTGACTCCTGACTCCAATTAGCTTTTGGATTAGTCAGCCTAGGGGTTCACATACTTTTTCCGACCTACACTGTGAATGTTTAAATMATGTATTCAATATAGACAAGAAAAATACAATAAGTTGTGTGTTATTAGTTTAAGCACACTGTGTTTGTCTATTGTTGTGACTTAGATGAAGATCAGATCAAATTMYATGACCAATTTATGCAGAAATCCAAAGGGTTCACATACTTTTTCTTGCCACTGTATCTATGAGTGAAACATTTTTATACATGATAAAAACCTTTGCTTTGTGGAATATGTCCGCCATCGCTCAAGGAGGATTTTTGTTCCTAGCTTATTCCAWACAAGGCCCACTCTCACACAATCGCGCCAAAATATTATGTAAAAAGCTTACCCAATTTGTGTGGGGCATGTTCTAAAAGCAGTGAATCAGATTATACACACCGGCGTAGCAAAAACAGATTGTTTCAGTTTGGTATCGTAACATTGAGACCTCTCTTTAGGGTGTCGGGACCTATTCAACTTTGCCCATGTGATATGACAGAGATTGATTTAAATAAGATCTACAGTAATAATAATACAGTAATAATAATCATCTTGTGACAAAAAAAGGTAATTATTAAGCTGCACATATAATCCTGTGTTTTTCCATCTCACCATTTGTGTACACCACCACCTTATTTAAAGAATAACAACTACATGGTAAAAAGTATGCTCAGGAGAGTAGTTATATTAATCCCAATACAATCCTCCTTGACGACACCAATGAATCCACAAAATCAGCCAATGACAGAAGAAGCGGTTGAGTGTTACAGGTGATAGTAAACATGCCAGGTAAACAACCTCTRCCTCAACKTTAKCAGCAAAACAAWGGACCTGATTGTGMACTTCAGGAGGAACCAGGCTGGACACGCCCCCATCAACAGTACCGCTGTACACATCTCAGAGAAGATTAAATGGTCTAACCACACAGACAACGTAGTGAAGGCACGACAGCGACTCTCCAACCCCCCCCCCCCACTGCCCTTCAGATTCCCGGACAGTTGCCACTTCGATTAGCTGAGCTGAATACCTATCACATATCAAAACTAGACCTAACACTTCTTCTGTCCATGAGATATGCGTCATATATAATCTCTTTCTCAAATAAACTAATAACAACTCATATAATCTTACACTACTGAGAGTTAGCCCTGACACCTTGTTCGGTGCTCGCCATACCTTATAATTAACGGCAGTAACCGATTAAATTAGGATGGGTTCGTCAGATGCAGTATCATCCATAGATAGACTAAAAAAGGGTAAGCAACACGTAAAAAGCAGGGATCTATGACTATGGTGGGGTGGGGACCTGCCAGAGCCTGAAGCCCCACACAGTGAAATCAGATGCCCACCCAACCCTCCCCTAGACTTTCTGCTGGTGGCCCCGGATTCGAGCACCTGAGGGGGGGGCTTATAATTCAGTCTCACTGCACTGTTTCTGTTAGATCTTACTGTATGTAGATTAGTTTGGGAATCAAACACGGACGAAATACAGTTAGGAGGTAGGGGCAGTATATAGTTTTCTCGATTTCTAGTGCCTAATGGCAATATAAACGCAGGTGATCCTGTAACTCAGTGGCTCTCCAATTGGGCAGGTGGTTGTCAATTTCCCTTGATTGAGAGTCGATATTCAATTGACGTAAAGGTTATTTCACCACACTGCTTAAATGTATCGTGTGGGTGGTTGTCCATACTCTGTGTCAGTGATCTGTAATGTACTACGCCAAGGAAATTCGTGGCAAACTCGTTTTCAGGTTATAAGTAATATGCTTCACACCTAATATTTACTGTAGTCAGCTGTTCCATGTTATATAGAGATTCTCTCGTAGTTACTCATGATAAAGCATTACGACGATCACCAACGCTCTGATCTACACTCGTCTATAATCGATACATTTAGTTTAGTATAGTCCATACTAAGTTTGTTTTTCATCTATGCCTTTCAAATTAAATAAATCATAGTAAAATCACATAAACAGTAAGCGCTCATTGACGGTCGTACTTACTACTACACACACCACCTCCTCCTTTCGTATGAAAGGAGGAGGAACACTTCGTTACAGTAGCCAGCAAATGTTTTGTGACTTTCAAGTCTAGCTAACTTGGATCCTATTTGCACTAGCATCATTCAAACAGAGCAACAAAAAATCAGAACGTATAGACATCTGTAGATCGCCATGCTTGCTGTTTTCCCCATGATACAATACAAATGTTGAAATGGCGATATACTGGAGTCATTGCAAATCAATTTGTGCCATCTTTGTGTAGCCTACTGGAGCTGGCAAACCGTTTCATAAATACCTATAACTTCCGTTTATTGTGTAGCCTTGTGTTATTATGCTGTTACATTAAAATGGGCATGTTTTCGTTCATTCAATTGGAAGTTACAAACTCTATCGACAATTGCAGATCAGTTGTTAGAATGCATTAGACTGATGGTAACAGTCAGATTAGACGACAGTTTTTTTTTTTATTTCTAAAAAAAAAACACTGGCTGTTGTTGACCAGCATATTCAGTTCAATATACATATTATTAATATTTAATTCAGTGATTGAAATGATGACCCATCCTCAGTATCCTATTCCAGCAGGCTATTGGGAAACAGCAAGCACTTCTTACTCCAAATCTATTCATGTTGGATGATTTGTCTGTTAATTTGAACGAGGCAAACTGCGTAAATCGTTCAGTTCACATCTTGCCTACATCTTCGTCTAGATACTATAGATATCTGAAATGAGATGTAGGCCTATCAGGGGCTATAAACTACCTGCCTTTATCTTAGCAAACCCATGTCAAAATTAAATTACAATCATAAAACCCAGATTTTAGTTGTAGCCTATGCCTATTGAAATGTCAATCTCACAAATAGGCCATTTATAACGGCGTATAGTCTTAACATCTGGCACATACTAACGGCCCAATTGCAAACTGTTTTTTTATGTTTCTTCATCTTGTTTCTTGCTCAGAGTTTTTCAGATCGTCTGTCCAAACTTTCATCACTCAAATCTCCTGTCCGATTTCTCTATAGTTACGTTATTTACAATTATAAACCTGGATCGAGGCCTGAATGCTAATTGGTTGGAAGCCCTGTATATCAGACCATATATCACGGTTTATGAAAAATAATACTTTTTACTCTTTTAATTACGTTACAAGTTACTACGATATTCCTTCTTTATTGGCTCGATAAAGTTATGGAAAAAATGATTATTATATAAACATGTCAACTCCTCTCTTGCTGTGAAAAAATGGGTCCTAGTTTTCAGGTCTTTTGGCCAGGTTGAGAGGTCCTTGGGCTAATTTTTAAGCTAGACTGGTAACCGAACACAC
>NC_036865.1:9750493-9752429 GCF_002910315.2 Salvelinus sp. IW2-2015 | reverse complement strand
ACTTTGCGACATTTTCCCCTCACACCCTCAACGGTCACTTACCTTACCTTGCTGTCTCACCTATGGACAGTCTTTCTCATGCAGCTCTTCCCCCTGCTACATAGTGTCCCCCTATGGACAGTCCACCCCCACAGACTTTTACTCTGCCCCCACCCCAACGACATTAGTCACTGTTGCATTTTTAATATGTATATTATAACTTTTTTATTAAAATTGTTATAGATTTTTTTCACTTGATCCCCACACCCCCCAATGGTCAGGCTTCTCCCCTTATGGTCATTCCCCACACCCCTAAACAGTCTTTATCTGCCTCTACCCCAATGGACATGTATTTATTCATCACTGCACAGTTGTATTGTGTTATAGTTCTATTGTTGTTTTTTATTACCATTTTCTTTATTTACCTGGTCCTGCATGTTGGAGCTCAAAGCCTATGATGTTCACTGTACCCTCCAACGTGCCATTGGAACACAAGGATGATGTTGCTGATAATGGGCCTCTGTATGCCTATGAGGATATTCCATAAAAAAATCGCCGTTTCCAGCTACAATAGGTCATTTACAACATTAACAATGTCTACACTGTATTTCTGATCAATTTTGATGTAATTTTATATGGACAAAATCTTCTCTCTCTTCTGTCCATCTCCAACTGTTTGAACAGCATGCTAGCCTGTCCACTTTGTTCAGGATGTTGAAATCATGTGGCCTACCTTGTTTTTCAGAATGAGAATGAGTTCCCAATTCCTTATATAACAGTATTTTATGCTAATGCACATTTATAAAAACCAAACTAGACAGTATAATAGTCTGTGGCTAAAATGCTGCCAGCAGTACACACGTGCAGATAGAAACTGTGCATTCAGTCATTTCCAGAAATAATGTTCATTGATACTCCCGTTTTAGTAGGGTGTGCTCTTTGCAAAATTTAAGGAGTTGAAACATGAAAAGGGTATTTGTTAGAAAGGTTACGTTGTCGTRTATTACAGTAAAATATTGTCTCAATGTGTTTCGGTGTCCATATAACCAATTCTGTTGGACCAACCCAAATGCAAATAGCGAGTGGAATCCGCTTGRTGTCAAGAGAGGAAGAGGTGATCTTTAATCTTTGTTGTTATGAGTGGCAGGGGGAGGGCCTTGGTGTGTGTGTGTGTGTGTAAATGGGAAGGTGCACAGCATAGGTGCACAGTCACAGCAGAAGGAGCGAAGGAAACGAGACCAAAAAGACAGCATGAGAACAAGCAGACATTTGCGTTCATAAAAACTAAAAGAAAACACAAGTAAACTTGATTCTTACAATACAGGCATTTGGAATATCGCGCTAAAACATAAACTCAAATTAATTCGATATATAGCCCAGCACTAAAATGAAATAGTAAATGGCCTATTCAAACCAGGGAAATACCTCCATAGAAATAAATGCACTTTAAAATGTTGAAAGAGTTATGCATGTTCCCCAAATAGCATCCCCAGAGATAAATGGAAGGATTTCATTCCAAACTGGCCCGTTCTCCTCCAGGTTTCCCTTGGGATGGTGCCTAACTAGAGATGAGATCAACCCCTGCTTGAATATGTATTTCACAATTTACTCGCTCTGATAGTTTCCTCTAAGTCCCAGAAGAGATGGGAAGTAGTGTGGTGGTGGTTGCAATATGCATGATCAACGGAGCTCTCCACTCTGCCAGATGAGTCAGAGGGACATAGTCATCCTCAACTGTTTCACTGCAGATAACAGTAATGAAAGTGGAAAGAAACTGTACCCAAACACTTTTCAGCCCAGCTTAGAGAGAGATTCTTCTCTTTGAGTTGAGACGTTAACAGTAAGGAGTAAGGATCCCCCTGGGCAACAGACGTCAGTTCAACGTCTATTTTTTTAAATTACAATTTGGTTGAGTTGTCAACTAACATTGAAATTTAAAAAATGATGTCACCATGGC
>NC_036865.1:9735029-9744072 GCF_002910315.2 Salvelinus sp. IW2-2015 | reverse complement strand
GCATTGGATTTATGTTCAAAGTTGGGTGAACAAAAGACGAAATTCTCTTATGTTGATGACTTTTTGGAAAGCCAATCACATTGAAACGTCGTCACAACAGAATAGGAGGAAGAAAAATACTAATGAGCAAAAACTGCAGCTAATACTGTGCAGAAATCCAAGTCATTCTGACAGATTAGTTMACCTTTTAACAGGCAACTGTATAGCTACTGGGTTGTTTATCRAATAGAGAGGGTGGGGGAGGGGGGYTCCCCTGCAATCTCATCCATGAAATCTAGATTGGTTGTGATTAAAGCTGTTTTCCCCCTACACCATGTCGCCCCAAAGAGCTGCGTATTGATTGCTTCGTTCCTCCTCAAAAGGAGGAAATTAATTGGAGTGTTGAGCAGTACAAAAGGTAACGGGAACCAATTAAAATGGGGCAACGGCCTTTAGTTGCTCTCGAGATGCAGAAACCAAGTGCACCACTCAAAACACAGCTCTTATTAACGTTCTACCAATCGACACAGAAGCTGCTTTCTGCTCTGCTTTGAGCYTGAGACTGAGGCACATCTTCACAGAGAGAGCCCATAAGCAATAACCTGATCTTGATTAAAGTGCACTCAAGGTGATTGATATTTGAAACAAACTCCTGGGGGAGGTGTTGAAAGGAAACCTATGCTATGGCACACACTCTGTATGTGTGGGCTGTAGACAACATGGATTATCTTTATATTACATAAATACAGGCTGGAGCAGAAAATTGTTGAGCCTTACTGAAGCAGTTCCTTTGTCAATCTATGCATGGTTTTCRATCCAATTATCACATTGTCATATTACCCAATTTCCATAAATGTAAATACCAATAATGTTCTTAATTATGTTCTGGCTTCTACCTCTTGATCCAATAAACACGTCAGTGCCGATCCATTCTGCACAAACAGGAAGTTGTGTCTGTAGCATTTTTTGAAGAGATGATTTCAACAGCTTTTGTGTGTACGTAGGTGGCTTTCTCAAGACTGRATTTTCCTTGATTTCATTATGTTTTGCAGACCACCTTCGATTTTCCTAAAAAGCCAACGTGGACAACTCATAGGAGGAAGATGATCAGCAGATATTTAATTCAAGAGATTCTCCGGTAATTTTGTATACTTTTTAGACAGTAGTTCTGAAAGTAGTCGATCACGAGCCAAAAGTGGACCCAGAAAATTACGTACTACGTCACATATGTGCATTGCTCTCTCTTTCCCTCTGCTCTGTGTGCATCTTGCTAACTGGAACTCAAATGGCGAGGGGCTGAAGCTCATTGGCTGAAACTCTAATTGCTAGGGGGGGGCTGGCCCAAGTGTGGGAAAATGAAGGGAAAATGGCGCTGCACAGCTTCCAGAAAARAGTCACTTCGTGGCTAATTGAGGTAAGACAGTAATTCTGCTCATAGATTATGCAGATACGGGGCGGCAGGTAGCCTAGTGGTTAGAGCATTGGGCCAGTAACTGAAAGGTTGCTAGATCGAATCCCTGAGCTGACAAGGTTAAAATCTGTCTTTCTGCCCCTGAACAAGGCAGTTAACCCACTGTTCCTAGGCCATCATTGTAAATAAGAATTTGTTCTTAACTGACTTGCCTAGTTAAATAAAYGTTAAATAAATAAAATATGAACTATAGAATTGACACATCCAGCCCAAAGTGGGAGGTTTCAAAAAATACTTACTAGTTGCCAAAGTTCTGGAGCATGTCTAACATGCTTGTGGATGGGTTTTCAATTCACTGAGACTCAAAACGTTTTCCTGTTCCATTCAGGAACTTATACTAGTTGCTTTGAATAGCTTATTGTCACGACTTCCGCCGAAGTTGTTCCCCTCTTTCCTTGTTCGGGCGGCATTCGGCAGTCGACGTCACCGACCTTCTAGCCATGCTGATCCACTTTTCATTTTCCATTGGTTTTGTCTTGTCTTCCATCACACCTGGTTCCAATTCCATCAATTACATGTTGTGTATTTAACCCTCTGCCCCCCGCCCCCATGTCCTTCTCGGTAATTGTTTCTTGTAGTGCTTATGCACGGTATGCTGGTATTTACCGGGTTTTGTTTGAACCATTTATTGTATTGTTCTGTTGACGGTGGTTTATGGATATTAAACGACACCGTTGTAAATCAGTTTTTGCTTTCCTGAGCCTGACTTCTCTGCCGCCAGTACGCACCTCACTACACMTATCTTTGATGATACCCTAAACCAGGGGTGTCAATTTCATTCCATGGAAGGCCCAGTGTCTGTGGGTTTTTAGTTTTTTCCTGTTAAGAAAACCAGATGGGGAGAGTTCTTTATTAATTAGTGACCRTAATTAATCAATCAAGTACAAGTGAGGAGCAAAAGCCAGCAGACAATCCCTCCGTGGATTGAGTTTGAAACGTGCCCTAAAGCTCTTCAAAACCTACCACCATGGCGATGTGGCTTTCTGTTTTAATTTCAGATTGCAACATTTTGTATCCTGTGGCTACAAGGCTTTGTAGTTGGATTTTAGGAAATTGATTTTAGCGTGGGCTGTGTTGCCCATGCCAACCAAGCAGACTTTATAAAAACCTGGAGCTTAAGAGAGAGATGTAGGTGTGTGAGTCGTGACGTGCAGTCAGACCAGAGTGATTCAGTGTGGGTAGCAGGCTGCTGCCAGAGGCTTCGAGCAGCTCACAGATCATTACAGAGATCATTACACACACACGGAAAACAACTGTCTAACATCTTCATCAAGCCCACTCTCATCTATCAACTGAATCAATGTCTTTTTGCTCATTTTCCTGGCTCTAAGATGCAATCAAGATGGTAAAACTATACAAAGTACAAGGTTACATGTTTTATAGGGGATTTATGTTGTACATGGTCTGAAACAACAGGGACTTTTCACTAAAGGCATGTTTTTTTGTGTTATACTGTTATTACAGCTAAGCCCTTCCTGCAAAAAGCAAGGATTCAATCTCATGGTGTCCTTAGTGGTCCCCATGGTGCCATAACAAACCCATGGTTTACATTACAGAGAAAATAACATTGTCTAGGCGCATGCTTTGGCTGTAAACAAATTGTCCTATTTTTCCAAATAGGATGGACTGAAAAAGGATGGACTGAAAAAAAGCTTAATCAGGTCCCTGATTTATTTTATATGAAAATAAACCATCTTCTTTTTTTCTCCTAACTGCCATTGGTGACCTGTGAGCTGAAAAAAAGCAACAGCTAATGCAGAGATTTCATCCCGTTCTCTACCTACTAGGCAGCCCCCTGGGACCGTAGCTCTGCTGTCCTATATTACAAAATGTTAAATACTGAAACACACAGGAATATTGAATACTGATATTGAATACATGATGCATCTAACAACAAAAAAACAGGCACACAGGCAACAGATCCACTGTCTGGCACATTGGAAAGGAATAAAGAATATTGAGATACTTTCTTTCCATTTTAACAATGAATACCTTCCTGCCAACTTCTCCTCCTCCTGATCCCTCCTCCCCCTCCTCCCCCTCCTCCCTCTCTGCTGATGACTTCGTCAACCATTTTGAAAAGAAGGTCGACGACATCCGATCCTCGTTTGCTAAGTCAAACGACACCGCTGGTTCTGCTCACACTGCCCTACCCTGTGCTTTGACCTCTTTCTCCCTCTCTCTCCAGATGAAATCTCGCGTCTTGTGACGCCGGCCGCCCAACAACCTGCCCGCTTGACCTATCCCCTCCTCTCTTCTCCAGACCATTTCCGGAGACCTTCTCCCTTAACCTCACCTCGCTCATCAACTCATCCTTGACCGCTGGCTACGTCCTTCCGTCTTCAAGAGAGCGAGAGTTGCACCCCTTCTGAAAAACTACACTCGATCCCTCCGATGTCAACAACTACAGACCAGTATCCCTTCTTTCTTTTTCTCTCCAAAACTCTGAACGTGCCGTCCTTGGCCAGCTCTCCTGCTATCCTCTCAGAATGACCTTCTTGATCCAAATCAGTCAGGTTTCAAGACTAGTCATTCACTGAGACTGCTCTTCTCTGTGTCACGGAGGCGCTCCGCACTGCTAAAGCTAACTCTCTCTCCTCTGCTCTCATCCTTCTAGACCTATCGGCTGCCTTTGATACTGTGAACCATCAGATCCTCCTCTGCCACCCTCTCCGCAGCTGGGCATCTCCCGCGCGGCCCACGCTTGGATTGCGTCCTACCTGACAGGTCGCTCCTACCAGGTGGCGTGGCGAGAATTCTGTCTCCGCACCACGTGCTCTCACCACTGGTGTCCCCCAGGGCTCTGTTCTAGGCCTCTCCTATTCTCTCGCTATAACACACAAGTCACTGGCTCTGTCATATCCTCACAATGGTCTCTCCTATCATTGCTATGCAGAGACGACACACAATTAATCTTCTCCTTTCCCCCCTCTGATAACCAGGTGGTGAATCGATCTCTGCATGTCTGGCAGACATATCAGTGTGGATGACGGATCACCACCTCAAGCTGAACCTTCGGCAAGATCGGGCTGCTCTTCTCCAGGGAAGGACTGCCCGTCCATGATACTCGCCATCACGGTTGACAACTCCATTGTGTCCTCCTCCCAGAGTGCTAAGAACCTTGGCGTGATCTGGACAACACCTCGTCGTTCTCAACTAACATCAAGGCGGTGACCCGTTCCTTGTAGGTTCATGCTCTACAACATTCGCAAGAGTACGACACCTGCTCACGCAGGAAGCGGCGCAGGCCAACCCAGACTTGTCATCTCCCGTCTGGATGTACTGCAACTCGCTGTTGTGCTGGGCTCCTGCCTGTGCCATTAAAACCCCTACACACTCATCCAGAACCCGGCAGCCCGTCTGGGTGTTCAACCTTTCCAAGTTCTTCTCACGTCACCCATCCCGCTGCCTCCGCTCTCTCCACTGGCTTCCAGTTGAAGCTCGCATTCCGCTACAAGACCATGGTGCTTGCCTACGGAGCTGTGGAGGGCGAACGGCACCCTCCGTACCTTCAGGCTCTGATTCAGGCCCTACACCCAAACAAGGGCACTGCGTTCATCCACCTCTGGCCTGCTCGCGCCTCCCTACCTCTGAGGAAGTACAGTTCCCGCGCTCAGGCCCAGTCAAAACTGTTCGTGCTGCTGGCACCCCCAATGGTGGAACAACTCCCTCACGACGCCAGGTCAGCGGAGTCATCACCACCTTCCCGGGAGACAACCTTGAAACCCCACCTCTTTAAGAATACCTAGGATAGGGAAAAGTAATCCTTCTAACCCCCCCCCCCCCCTTAAAAGAGTTAGATGCATCATTGTAAAGTGTTGTTCCACTGATATATCAATAGAGGGAATGCAACAATTTGTAAGTCGCTCTGGATAAGAGCGTCTGCTAAATGACTTAAATGTAAAATGTAATGTAATGTGCCAGTAGATCTTGACAAAATCAAATCAAAATTGATTTGTCACGTGCGCCGAATACAAAGGTGTAGACCTTGCAGTGAAATGCTTACTTACAGGCTCCAACCAGTAGTGCAAAAAAGGTATTAGCCGAAACAATTGGTAAGTAAAGAAATAAAAACAACAGTAAAAAGACAGTGAAAATAGGCTATAAATGTAGCGAGGCTACATACAGACACCAGTTAGTCGGGCTGATTGAGGTAGTATGGACATATGTGTCACCCTGTCCATTCACGCCCTGTCCATAGAGAGCTTTTTTTCCTATTTTGGTTAGGCCAGGGTGTGACTAGGGTGGACATTCTAGTTTCTTTATTTCTATGTTTTCTATGTCTTTGTTTTTGGCCGAGTGTGGTTCCCAATCAGAGGCAGCTGTCTATCGTTGTCTCTGATTGGGAATCATACTTAGGCAGCCTTTTTCCCACCTGTGTTTTGTGGTTAGTTGTTTTCTGTTTAGTTTATGCACCTTCCAGAACTGTTTCGGTTTTCCCTCTTGTTTATTTTGTTGAGTGTTTTGTGATCAAATAAATCATGAACACTTACCACGCTGCGCTTTGGTCCGATCCTCATTACGACGAGAGCCGTGACAATATGGTCAGAGTGACTATGCATAATGATGAACAGAGAGTAGCCAGTAGCATAAAAAGAGCCAAATTGAGGTAGTATGTACATGAATGTATAGTTAAAGTGACTATGCAAATATGATATAACAGAGAGTAGCAGCAGTGTAAAGGGGGAGGGGGGGGGGGGGCACACAATGCAGATAGTCCGGATAGCCATTTGATTACCTGTTCAGGAGTCTTATGGCTTGGGGGTAAAAACTGTTGAGAAGCCTTTTTGTCCTAGACTTGGCACTCCGGTACCGCTTGCCATGCGGTAGTAGAGAGAACAGTCTATGACTTGGTGGCTGGGGTCTGACAATTTTTAGGGCCTTCCTCTGACACCTGGTGTAGGGTCATGGATGACAGGCAGCTTAGCCCCAGTGATGTAATGGGCCGTACGCACTACCCTCTGTAGTGCCTTGCGGTCGGAGGCCGAGCAATTGCCGTACCAGGCAGTGATGCAACCAGTCAGGATGCTCTCGATTGAAGCTGTAGAACCTTTTGAGTATCTCAGGACCCATGCCAAATCTTTTTAGTTTCCTGAGGGGGAATAGGCTTCACTAGGCAAAAAGTGCCTAGTGAATGTCTACACACCCCCTGCAGTCGTCACATTCTGCTGCTTTAAAATAAAATCTAAAAATGTATGACAAATAGATTTTTTCCCCCTACTGATCTACACACTGATCTACACATACTCCACATTTTCAAGTGAAAGATTTTTTGAATGTTCCAAATTAAAGCAGGTCTGGTGAAACCTGCCTTACAACAAGCCTACAAGCCCTCAGTCCAGCCTCTCTCAACCTATTGCGGACAGTCTTGAGCACTGGATGGAGGGATTGTGCGTTACTGGTGTAACTCGGGCAGTTGTTGTTGCCATCCTGTACCTGTCCCGCAGGTTCTGATGCTCAGATGTACTGATCCTGTGCAGCGTGTTGTTACACGTGGTCTGCCACTGCAGAGGACGATCAGCTGTCCGTCCTGTCTCCCTGTAGCGCTGTCTTAGGCATCTACAGTACGGACATTGCATTTTCTTGCCCTGGCCACATCTGCAGTCCTCATGCCTCCTTGCAGCATGCCTAAGGCACGTTCACGCAGATGAGCAGGGACCCTGGGCATCATTCTTTTGGTGCTTTTCAAAGTCAGTAGAAAGGCCTTTTTAGTGTCCTAAGTTTTCATAACTGTGACCTTAATTGCGGCCGGTAGCCTAGTGGTTAGAGCGTTGGACAAGTAACTGAAAGGTTGCTAGATCGAATCCCCAAGCTGACAAGGTAAAAATCTGTCGCTCTGCCCCTGAACAGGCAGTTAACCCACTGTTCCTAGGCCTCATTGTCAATAAGAATTTGTTCTTAACTGACTTGCCTAGTTAAATAAAAGGTAAAAATTAAAAAAATGCCTACCGTCTGTAAGCTGTTAGTGTCTTTAACACCGTTCCACAGGTGCATGTTCATTATTGTTTATGGTTCATTGGAGCTAGAACCAGTGTTTAAAACCCTTTACAATGAAGAATCTGTTGAAGTTATTTGGATTTTTACAAATTATCTTTTGAAAGACAGGGTCCTGAAAGGGGACGGTTCTTTTTTTGCTGAGTTTATATCACGGTATGACGACTGTATTTTATATTTTTTAATAATAAAAGTTCTACATTTGCTTTATTTGTAGTGAGTGACCTAGGGTGGCAAACACATCCATTGAATCACTTAGAATGTGTCCTTCTCCATTCTGATTGTTTTTTTTACTGTTCAATTCAACCCAAAATAATTTCTGCATTTACTACACTCATTTGAGGTAATTTCGCACACTGCCACATATGGCATAGGTGCACAATGGCAAACAATCTAGGCCTTATTTTTAAACCAAATGTTGCAATTGTGATTTGACTGGATGAAACTGGTGACTGTTTGGATCATGAAAATAGAATGATTGTTCCAATTCTATAGTTAGAGATATAAATAGCGGGCACTTTGAATACAGTGTTGTTTGACATGACAACGAATGAAAATGTCAGGAGGAGTTATTGTGACAGGGTAGGAAGAAAAGTGTTAATAAGTGTTTCCTAGGGACCCTATATATATTTGGCTATAATACTTCATGTACGCTAACATATTCATGCTTCGCATATTCCTCTTTGATTTAGAAGATACTGTCACACAAACAACATATTGATTTAGGGTCTATCCCATCACTGGTATTATCAAGCTGTATAGCCAGTTACGCTTGTTCTGTTCCTAGTACATTTATTAGCTAGCTAGCCAGTTAATCTAGCGATTAGCATTAGCAGCTAACACGATTTAGGCCCAACTTGCTAAGAAAAGACAAACTAGCTGTTTGCAGATGTAAGAAAACACAAACTAAGTGTAATTATAGGCTTGGGGGAGAAAAAATGGGACGTTAAACACGGCGTATCACATTTACCAAACCAAACATTCAAACAATTTTAGAAGGTAACATAAAAACCCAACCTGGTCGCGTGCCTCGATACAGTATTTCGTAAAATAGCGGTAATACCGCCCAGCCCTCAATGGCAAGAAGAATGTACTTTTTGGCCTAAATTTCAAAAACACACAACACAACGTTTGGGTCAAATCTAATACAACTGAGTGAAACCCTCTGTATTTTCAGTATTGTGGTGGCAGCATCTATGGATAAGAGTTATCTTAACCGGCAGGACTGGGGAGTTTGTCAGATCAAAAGAAATAGGGAGCAAAGCCAGGTAAAAGGTTAGAGGAAAACCCTCCTCACTCTACCCCAGATAGTTTTAATTTTTCATTGTTGAAATTACAGAATGTTTCATGCAAAGACACCACAGCAATGGTTTCACAAGGGGGTTGAGTGTTCAGTTCCAGTCTGACTTAAATTTTGCTAAGAAAATCTGAGATGTTTGAAACATTTGCTGTCCATCATTGCTTGCAGCAAATGTATGAGCTTGGAGCAAGGCACTGTGGCCTTCAGAAAGTATTCATACCCTTGACTTTATTTCTTAGCATTTTCGTTGTGTTATAGGCCAATATTTTTTTATTTTTTTAATTTATTATTTTATCACG